>NW_024582059.1:13274061-13537871 GCF_017639235.1 Corvus kubaryi
CCGGGAGGGACGCGTTACCTGGCCGGGCTCCTCCAGCGCCCGAGGCGCTCGCCCTTTGCCGCCGGGGGCTGGGACCCTCCTGGCAGCGCGGCGCGGCACCGCCCCCGCCCCGCTGGGTCGCCGGTTCGCTGCGTCGCCCCGGCGCGGGGAGAATAATCCCGTGCGGAGCGGCGGTGCCCCGGTCTGTCAGTCTGTCCGCCTAGCCGTCATGTTGCGGCCAGTGTGTGTGCGTGTGTGTGTATGTGCGCGGCGGGCGGGGAGCAGGGAGGGCGGGAGGAGAGGAGGGAGGGATGCGGGGGCGGTCCGGGGCGGCGCTTCCGCGCGTGTGCCGGTGCGGGGCGCGGGTCCCCGCGGCGCGGAGCGGGGCCGCCGCGGTCTCTGCGTGTGCGAGGGATGATGAGCGTGTCCCCGTCTGTGCGGGTGGGCCGGCTGTGTGTGCGCGTCCCCTGTCTGTCCATGTGTCTGTCCGTGTCCGTGTGTCCCCGGGCAGAGAGCTTCCCCCCGGCTTCCTCGGCCGAGAGGCGAGCAGCGTAGAGGAGAAAGTCCGAGTTCCCCACCGGGAGAAATTCAGCTCCGCTCCGGTGTGTTTATACTCACCATCTGCTCAGGGATTTGTACGTATTTTTTCCCTTTCCCGGAGGGCGGCGGAGCCCTCTGATTTCACTTCCTCGTCCTCTTTTTCAGAGATGTGTTTTGTAGTTATTTCCCAGTTGCTGCATGGCCATCCCGGCGAATTTCTCGTCCTGGGGAGGGAACAAGGAAACGACGTTTAAGAAGAAGGTCTTTAAGACAAGTCTCGGCTGCACCGCTGTAGGAGCAGGAATGATTTCCCTGGAATATCGGGTGAGGGCAGAGGTCAATTACATGGCGTTCAGATGCAATGAATTAAGTTCCTTTTTCAATTCAGAAGGATTAGGTAAAGCAGATAAATAACTGTGTTCTCTGTGACTAATACTTAAGGAATATGACTAAGTTTTCATACCCTGTTTATGCTTGCCAATTTATACAGGATCCCTCCTGTATCACCCACCAAAGTGAACTACCCTGCCTCATTAAGAACATTTGAGTAAAGTGAGTGATGACTCAAAAGTGACAGGCTGCAGCTATGTGCCCTATCCTCTCATACCAAAGAATAACACACATACAACTCCTGTCACTAAAGAAACACATTGACTTTGCAGACTTCAATCTGAACAGGAATAAAGTGTGTTCATTCTGTAACATCAGTGCCAATTCTGCAACTGAAGAACCCAAAGAAATTTCAACTGTTAGGCTTATGCAGAAAAATGCAGATCCAGAATGGAGTCAAAGAGTTTTGAAGAATTTTGAGTAAAACAGATTTGAACAAAATGCAGCTACAACTTAACAGCAACAATGAAATTCCACTGAAATTCTGAATAAGAATTGTGTGAGAGTGCAGAAGTCAATGTTATACTTGGTATGAAAGGAACTGAATGCTAGTAAATACATCTTTACAAAAGTAAACTTTCAAAGTCAGTTCACCATACCTAATTATGTTTGAATATAACTGTCAATCTGTTCAATGTGTCCACAAGATTGTTCAATGAAATGTAATAACCAAATCTGAAGGCATTTCTGTTTCTTCTTGGGCCAGATAATAAACCTAAACCAGATAAAATATTTTACAGTCACAAAGGAAAGTTTGGCATATGCAGCACTGCAAAAAATGCTCCATGGAGAGAAACATTTTTAGTAACCTGTCATCTGCATTTAAAAGGCAAAAGATCTCATGTAACACAGCCCCAAGAGTGTTCATTATTGAAAGTACCTACCTTCACAATTTGGGAATTTCAAACAAGAGCATGCAGTAATGAGATCACTTTACTAAGAGGTGGCTCACAACCTGCAAAGTATATAAGCAACTGCATGGGCATGAGTCATCTCAATGAAGATGGGGGTATTTGTCATAAGTAAAATTATGGGCCTGCTTAGCCACTTTGTTAAGACGAGACAGCCTTAAACGTAGAGGCAGAGGAATCTGTGTTTTGCTGAATCAGGCTTCTTTCCTAAGAGTCTTGCATGATTTTTGAACAACATCTCCCCGCCCTCCTTCATCCTTGTATTCAGCAGAAGATTTGCAGAACCTCCTAATGGTTAGCTCTGGCTCTCTGGTTTCTATCGGCTCTCTTTACTGCCATTCCCCTGGAAGGTAAGCCCCTGTGATTAACGAGAACTTCAGACACTCTCACAGGTGATGCTTCCAGTGAAGCTGTCAAGGCTTTGATCAGCCCAGCAACACAGACAGACAAACAAGAGAGCAGGTAGAGGTTATATGGAACAATGTCACCTTTTCCAACATTAAACTGCATTCTAGGGATTTGGAAGGACAAAAAAAAAGCCTAAACATTGTCATAAGCTTAAGTATTGAGCAATGCCTGTTTGGAAGTAGGCTTGCTAACTGAGGCCCCAGCAGATAGCTATGGGAGTTAGTAGAGGAAGAACACTTGTGGTCACCACACCCCAGATCTGCCCAAGCACACATAACCTGAGTCTCTTTTCCCTCTGGTTTCCTACTGGTGTGGCCCTGGTGACTTCAGCAGAAAGCCTCGCCTTGAGGCTACGACAGGGTGTTTCATGAAAATCTTCATTAGGTTTTGCTAGCACAACAAAGTCTTAAAAAGAAACTTCAGATTCAGAGGTGCAGGTTCACCAGGAAAAAGACATTCTCATTGACTGAGATACGTGTCATGAAAGTCACTACAACTGGTATGTCTGATTCACTTGCATCATCTGTCTGCTCTTGGTATTATCTCTGCATTTATTTCTTGTTGCCTGACCAAGGATTTCACATTATCCCCATGCTTGATGCCACCTTCTTCCAAAAAATGAGGGATGAATGTTTTTCACTTTCATCCCTTAGTTTTGTTTCCGCATATATGGATCCATCATAGGCACAGGGGAAGCTGAGACGTGAGACCAAATTGGTTTCAATAGCTATGTCCATCAGGGTTGAGCATGCATCCCTGTGTAACCTTCAAGGCCTCAGCCCTTCACCAAACAGGCATTTCATTACTCTCGAGAGAAGTCTTTGGGCACAGAGAAGCACTAGTCTTCCTTATTCAACCTACCAGAGATGCAGTGGTTGTCTGCCTAAGTGAGCCTAACTGCATGGATTTTGGGTCTGGCCAGGGCTACAAACAGTCTTTGTGGGGTAAAACAGATTAATTTCTGTTTTGTAAGAGCATTTTATGACCCTGAAAGGAACCAGTTCTGGAGTTCAGCTAAGTATGCCAAGCAGTGACTCATGACCACAGGCTGCAAGAACAACCTCACCTTGGCACTGGGGTAGGCTGAGGCTTCTTGGAAGGTCCAGGGGATGTATGGACTTCACTAAAGGGTTTTCTCTTACAGCACTGTTTGAGCCAGGTTGGCATTAGGGGTGTTGTCATACCATAGAAAGCATGAAGCACGCTGGTCAGGTCCTGGCTTACCTTACCATCAGGGGAGAGGACAAAGGAGGCCTCCCATACTAAATTGCTTCCACTCTCAAGGGACATCTGTTCAGTGAAGCATTGTCAGGCTAATCAATATGTATTGGTTTTGTATTGCAGATGATCATACCCACTTACACCTTTGGGGCAAGAGGTATTCGAGTGACCTTCCCCTGCTGTGTACGTAATGTACTGAATAAATATTGAAATCAGTTGGTTTGTTAAAAGCTATGAATTTTATAATGCTAACATTGAGATCTCAGAGGAGGTTGAAGTCCACTTTAGCTAATCATAAAATAATAATAATCTGAAGCAGTTTTTGAATTAAAGTTCATGCATTTTGTTCCCCGCTTGTAAACACGCTGTAAATTGATTTATACTCTGTCTCTTGGCTCCCTCAGCACTAATGGCAAAAATGACACCACTTTCTAAAACTATAACCACCTTCACTACTGAGGCCAGAAAGAACAATTACAACTAGAAATGTAGAATTTCTACTTGTTCAAAAAGATAAATGCTCCTTACACTTCAAAATTCAGTTTAATAAATTGAACAAAGAAAGGTTATTTGACTCCCAGTGGTGAGATAACTGACATGGATTTATCTTTGAAAAATCTCCAGTTTGGCACTAAAAAAGGATGAATCCCCATACCTGTACTTTTCTTCTTGTTTAGTCTGTTAGAACAGCTCAGTTCATCTATTTTGGCTTTACTATTTCCTTTCAAAGAGTTAATGCAGGTATTATCATTGCTTATTGCTGGATATTGTTGTGCCAATGAACGTATAACTACCGCAGAAGTGCAGCAAAAAGATTTCTCTTTAACAAACCAGCTTTATGAATATATTTTTCTAGTTAATCTGATTTCAAACACTGTCAATATGCAAGTTTCTTGCTTTACTGTTATCAGTATAATCAAAAGCATAAAAAATCTTATCAGCTCTGATATTCAAATAAATTAGATTAGTGGTAAAGATTGTTTACATTTCCATAGAAAAATATGCCATAACTGGAGAATGAAGTTTTGTTTATTTATTTTAGTGTTGCACTGGATAAACTGTCTTGGTGAAGAAAATAATGCTTCTAATGCAGAGGGGTATTTCCCCAGTAAAATCTGTGCACACTGGCTGAGGGTCTAATCCTGAAGCAGGTGAGCAAACTTCTGGTTCTCCATTGTAATCCCCAAAGCTCCACATGGATACATAAATCCAAAGGACTCCAAAGGACTTGAGCATTGTATTTTCACAAACAGCACCTAAAAAAAGCCTTCAATGGCTGCCTTGTCTTTCTGTGCCTTTTTATTTGAACGACAGAAGTCTGCATGAATTCAGTTTTACTTTTCTTTCTGAGCTCTTTCACTTGGAGGGTCCCAATGACAAAATATTTTGATTCTCCAGGCTACCAGGGTTTATTTGTAAATTAATCTCTTCATCTTTGTAATCTTGCTTAAATCATGGAAATATTTTGGTTTGTCTAGGGATTTTTTTAAAGATTGTTTCTTATAACATTTACATGTTTGGAAAAATTGAAGTTGACAAGCATTCTTTCCAGCCTTGTTACTTATCCATTGTACAAAATAGGAAAAGGAAGGAAATCTGCTGAAAGGGAAAACTGTATTTCTATTTGTAATAGATTGAGTGCTAGCATTGAAAACGTAGTCTGAGGGTGGTATTTGGTACCAGAAAGTAGAGGATTAAAAAAGAATAATGTGTGCTGCATTTTATGGTATCTGTGACTCCAATGCATCATCACAGCAGGAGCTTTCTTCAGTACCAGTGAACCTGGGGGGGGGCTGAGCAAATTCTGCATTTAAGTCTCATTAATTCAGTTTGCCTTGGGCAAAAATAGCACCTCAAATTGCTCAGTTAGCATGGAATTATGAAAGTTTTCTTCATGTGTTTAGTGAGGAGCAACTTCTCTGTTTGCAGACAAAAGACCACCAATGAAACCAAAAAAACAAGGTAGACATCATCTGAGATTATGCAGAGGAATGTTGAATATCCAGCTATAAACATAAATACACCAGAACATATAAGGTACGCACATATTATGTAGAATAACACCTAAAAGACCAGTTACTGGAAAGGCTTCCAGCACAGATGGGCTTCAGGGCCCTTAATCTATTGTTGCAGCTGCTGCAGACACTCCATACCACAGGATTTGCTCTGTACCATTCACCCAGGCAGAGCAAAGCCAGCTTTCCAGCACTACCTTCCCAAATATCTTCTTTTCTCTTCTACTGCTGTACTTCTAATTTCTCCCCTGAAGTGCCCATATTCTTCATGTGCCTATCAACTGATAATGAATTTAGAGAAGAGAGAACATTTGTTTCTCTACTCCTTTAGCTTGGTAAATTAAAAAAAATAAAGTTGTCTCCTAGTAAGAGAATCTAGGTAAACTTTCCAATATTGTTCAAAGAATAAGAACTAATGCCAAAATCAGAAGAATGTGTCATGAATTTTATATTATTCAACTGGCTTGTATGATCAATAACCAGCATCTTGGCAACACCCAGAAAAACGTGTAAGCTCATTCAGTTACTGATGTTCTTCAACACAGCCTTTCAGCTTGGTATTCAGGAGTAGGAATCTACCTAAAAACAGACTAGAAATAAGTACACAACTTCTGAGTTCTATCATGCATTATCTCTCTATCTACCATGCAGTGGTCACATTGGCAAGAATTTGAAAAGCTGTACTTGGATAGTCACCGTTGCTTTTTCAGGAAGGCAAAGGATTTGGTCTTTGCAGAAAACACCAGCTCCATATTTCCCCAAGCACAGGAAAAAACAGTTTTTACATCTTTAGTAGTCACACAAACCAACCTGTGGCAGACTTCAAATAACAATACAACAGTAAAGATCTGCCCAAGTTAAAATTAAAGCATTTTAGACTTAACCAAAACTTTGATTTTTTTTTTTTTTTTTTTTTAATCCAGCAGGCAGATTGTTTATGGACTATTGCAGCATGGTGTGGCTGAATAATCAGTGTGCACATTCTTGTGCCCTGTCTGAGGCTGCAGCTGGAGAATGGACATATGGGACTAAAATAACGTGAGAGTATTGCATTGGCAGCCCCTTGCTGAGCTGGGGTTAGAGGGGAAAAAAAGGAAAAACAGAAAAGGAAAAAAAAATTTTTTTTTTAAATAAAAAGCTTTCTCAGCTTTTCATTTAAGCCTGACCTCATTGCCCTTTCCACAGCACCACCCTTACCTGGTATTTGCTGCCACCAATGATGTAGTCTCAGGCAGGTTCTATGTAAATGTGAAATTGCATTTCTACAGAGCACCGTTTGCATGGAAATTTCCAAATTGGCACCCAAGTCTAAAAGAGGTTGGTGCCTTGCATTTCACTTCAGGTTTCTATTACAGCCTGGACAGGTTTGCTTCATCAGCCACTGCATAGGCTGGCGTGATCGCAAGGCTCAAGGAGAGAAGGCATTGAGCCACCAGGCCTCACAATGTGCAATCAAACAGACACAAAGATGTGCTAAGATGCCTCCATTTTCGCATTCATGTCTATTATGCCTGGCTTCATACTTGGTATTTATGGAAGCAAGGGCATTTTCTTTATTCAGACATCTCATTTTCAAGTCTGTTTCCAAGTCTCTATCAAAGATGGACAAGTGCATGTTGTGATTTTGATTTAAGTGCAAGGTCTGCTGCTAGGGGCTGGAAATCTAGTCTTCTTAATGAATTTATTAGGCTTTGTCTTACATCCTAAAGGATATTTATTACTCTATTGCATACTCTATTATTGCACAGTATTATTTTTATGAACATCACAAGCACTTGTGATGTATAGCTCTACCATACTCAGTATGAGAAAAAGATCAGCACACTTCCCCAAATATAGAAATGCTGAGTGTTGCCTCATGCACTGAATATTTGAACAGGCTCATATTTTGGCTCAGGTCCCTAAACCACATATTCCTTCCTAGGAAACATGCATCTGGAAAAGAGGATCTATGTTAACAGGACAAGTCTGGTGTTCAGCAAAAGGCACCAGCTCCCTACTGCAGTTCTCCTGTGGAAGTTTCTATCCGGTTGGTGATCAGTTTAAATAACCTGAAGGATGACACCAGAAAGGCCTGTTAACTTCATCCTGGGTAATTTCTTAATTTATGCTATTTATAGTCACATAAATGTGATAACTGCCATTAAACAGACACATTTTCAGTAGTGTGGATTTCAAAAGCTTTAGCAAATGCAGAAGCATAGAGGATGCATATAGAAAGGTACCAGAATTTTGTGGAGTTCAGTAATGCCCAAACATTGCCAAATAGATACCCTTCACAGGCAAATAATTGAACTGTTTAAAACACAAAACTTATTTCACTAATATATAGCGCCAATAATTCACATCACATTTTCTGACTTTCATGTCCCTATTTACTCTTCCCCTGAGCATACTTATGTATTTATCATGAAAATCTTTGAACCATATATGGATAATAAATAGGATCCTTCTGACTCACATGTAGAGAATAGTTATGAAATAAGCACAGATATTTCTTACTACCTCTATTTAGTGTTCAGTTTTTCAGATTGCTTTAACACATCTGCACCTAGACCATAGTGTCATTTGAGCTGACATTAAATAACTATGGAAAACGAAAACCTGAGTGTTGCAGCAAGTAAAACATGCCAGTATATTAAATATGTGTTCATTAACACACACACACAGAAGTGCAGTGTGTTTTTCCTTTCCCAAGGGCAACAGTAAGTTATGCCTCAACAAGCAGCATGGATTTATGTCCCTAAATGCTTCTTTCTTCAATAAACATTTGTATACCTGCCACAAAACCTGAGGAATCGTGTGTCCTTTAGTTAATTCCAAGATACTGAATTAATATTTGAAAAAAAACCGTTATTAAATACTTCTGTTCATTAAATGATGATTAAAAAAAAAAAAAAAACAACAAAACAAAACACTATAGCAGGACAATTTTTTTTTTTTCTACAATGTAGGTATAGGACATTTTTACACAAACCTGTGGTTTCTGTGCTGTGACCAGATCCTGTGTTTGAAGTGATATATAGAGGATTCTTTCATGCAGAAATTGTAACTGGGTCTGTGGTTTAGCCCAGCAGGATTCTGCTCTTCCTTGCAAATCTTGGGGAGTAAATAAGTCAGAGATTCTGCAGAGCATATAGGAGCTAGGGACCTAAATCCTATTAAAATACCAGAAATTGGATACTAACTCCTACAGACTTCCACAAATATTCCATCTGAAATGGACGGGCTTTTCAAGATTACACTTTCTTTTGAGTCTGTATTTCCTCTTACAAAAGTGGGACCGCTCAAAATACCAAATTATGCCCACAGACTTCATTTAGAAATTATGACCATCATTTGATTCTATAAGACCACAACACTTGACCTTGAAGAAACACTGGCTCAGGCAAAGAGAAATCTTGCTATGGAAGCCGATGAGCAAACGTGCGTTTATTTTGCTAATACATAAGTGAAGAGCACAAACTTGTATATGCTGAACTTGATGGCAAGGGTCCTAGTAGGAGCAGCACTGGAGTCATATCACTAGGTGAATTATCTATAACCACAGTACTAAACTCATCATCCACTATGTGAGGTGAGTACATATATTTAAAATCCTAACGATTTCTCCATGCCTCTTCAAAAGAAAAAAAAAGAAAATGGAATTTAGGCCTTAGCTAATAGGATCAGAGCAGGGCTTGGAGCTATATATTTTAAAGCATCTGTAGCATTAGTAGCCAGAACATAAAATCCAGGTGGGAGGACAATTACACTCTAATAGCTTTTATAAAAAGCTAATTACACATATTTGGGGCCTGATCCAAAAACTGTTAAAAACATGTCAAGGAAAAAAAAAAAGCAGTTGTCTGCAGAAAGCACCTAGAGTTACTGAACTGCCATTCCTTAAAATCGCTCCCACAGTAGTAAAAGCAGCAATAGAGATGAAATATTACAGTTTGTTCTTCTGTAACAATGGCTTTTTAATTTTAAAAAAGGCATAAAAATAGAAAAATGTCTTTTAGAACTCTACATATTGTAAATGCACAATTACATAGAGCCCATTTCTGTGATTAGAGGCAGAATTTTATCCTATTCCAACTTTCCACAGCAAGCTTTTTCACAAAGACACGCTTTCAGAAGCGCTAAACAGAACAAATTATTTACTATTTGCGAATGGAGAAATGCATCTTTAAAAATTACTTAAACTTGCCTTCAAAATGCGTGTAGAAATTTCTGAATTATCATTGATAGGATAAGCTGTGTTCAAACAAAACTCACTGTTAGGCTCAACTATCAACACCACTCTGCTTTAGCTCTTAAGTAGTGTGAAAAAAGAGGGTGGGAGAAGAAAGGCAGCAGAAGTGCTAATGCAATTGTTTGATGTGTGTCTGTGAGAGGCAGTGAGGAGGAGGCAGGCGTTCTGCTAGGCAGGCTGCTAGCAATGGGAGTCGCGGGCTTTGTACTCCTCCTGCACCTCCTTTAGTGGAAAATAATTACAGCTACACATAAAAATCACACGGTTGATTTTTATTGGTCTAATGTTGCTATTACTTACATCTCCACAGAGCAGGCCATTTTCCACTGAGTCTTTTTCCTACCAATTGCTGTACACTGTAGCTGGTAAAGAGAGCTGTGAGTGCATCTGCCCCTGCACCACTCCATATGGCAACGTGCCAGGGAGAATGACTGACTTCACTTCAAAACATTTTCTGTTTAATTAGTGTGAAAAAACCCAGCAACCCAATTATCTGAAAGGACCTTGTGCAGGTTCTCTCCACAGTGAGAGAAATAATGCCACGGGGTGTGCTTTAGTGTGGAAATACCTAGGTTGTTTCACCAGAAGAGCCATCAGATATTTAACAGCGTATTCCTAGAATAGCCAGTTTTGCTCTAGAGTCTTGAGTTCCATCACTAGCCTACTAGGAGGATGCTGCCTTCAAGAGTTTCAGCTCTTAAATCCTTGGGTCAATCATTTTCTCCCAGACTGCCTCCTGCATCTTCCCCATGTCCTGCGCAGCAAATAGGTGGCAAAACCTGAAGCACATATATCCTCAACACAGCACTGATAATGGAAATATCAGGTTTTTCACCATCTTTCTTGTCTGTGACATCCTGTATCTACCAAAATCAATTGGAAAATTACCTTTGACTTCAATGTAGGGTTCATTGCAGTCTAATTTTGACTTGGACTTGATCCAGACTCGCTTATTTCAATTCCACTCATATTAATCTAGCTAAGCATGTAAGTTGGGCTGAGGGCTGAAGCTATTCTTGCAGAACAGTTCTTTCTATTCTAATGAAATACCTGAAAATACCAGTTTTACATTTCACATAAACCAGTCAATTGATTTATGATTGAGGTGCATAATTCTTAATGCATACTGAAATATTCTACTCCTGCAAGCCAGAGGGGAAAAAAAATCCAAACCAAACATTTTCTTTTGCAGTAGAAAGCCCATTACATCAATGGAATTTCATGTGTGCACATGTCTAGAAGTTCAGAGTTTTACATAGAATTACCTGGATCGATCTTACCATATTGTGGGAATATGCTCTGACTTACTGCAGCACAAATTTCTAGAAACTCAGATTCTAGTATTCACCAGGCATTTAAAGAAAAGATGATATTCAGCACTGGTTGTAAACTGCATTTGTGTCCATAATTGCACTATGTATAGAAGGAAGTTTCCTGATGCTGCAGAATCAGACTTTCTTTCTTAAAAAAAACCAAAGCAGAACAAAACCAGGCAGAAAGCCTCCTGGGCCTCGTGGCAGTCATGCCAAGGGTGAGATTTGCCAGGAAAAAGGAGGGCACCTTTTAGATTCGTTCAGGGATTACTGCTGCCTCAGTAGTGGCTGGCTGCTACTGTGGTTTGTAAACATGGCTTTGACATTGATATGCAGCTTACAGCTTACACAGGGATGTTCCCCAAAGAGCTAGAAAGTTTTGAAGGCACAGCAAATACCAAAACATCTACTAGTGCAGTGGAGCCAGAGAACCACATTCAGATCCCCCTCAACTCAGCTGTCTGACATTCATGTAAGCACACTAACCTAAAAGCTGGTTTCTGTTTTTCCCTGTGTACACTTCATGAATAACTCCACATTTATTATCCCAGTCTTTTGCAGCTGCAGGGAATTGCAGTAACCTATGGAGCCAGCATCCAGTTGTCTCTCTCTCTAGGTAAACTCCTCCAGACAAAGAAACCAAAGGAAACCTCAGCCCTCCAGAGTATCTATTAACGTGTTTGTCAGAATAGCCCCTTGCGGAGTACAACATAAGGATTCGTGTTTTTGTGAAACAGGCAGGACAGGAACGTGAACTTGGGTCTCTCACATGCTGCTGCTTTAATCACAAGTCACTGGAAACCAGGCAATGTTGTGCTATGTCCCTCCACCCAGTTGCCCCTAGGCAGCAATTATTTAGGTCAGAAGTGATCTCAGGAAGACACCTGGTACAAACCCTGCTCAAAGCAGGGCAATTCAAAGATATGTCTAACTGATGCCACATTTTGGAATAAACCCCCAGAAAAGGGTCACACTTTGGATCCCAAAGGAAGAGGAGAGTGGCACATACATAAACTCCAGTTCTTTCTTTTCACGTTCATTTCCTAGCAGTTACAAGCAATATGGGCTTTCCTGGTTTGAAAGGATACCTTTCTCTGACTTTCTTAACCTTTCTTCAAAGGAGCCTGGATGCCCAGCTGAGGCCTGAATGCTGAATACACAGTGAGTGTTGAGACACAGGTGTAAATCCCAAGATGGTGGTGCTGGGCACGCTGGCTACTTTGCAAGCCCTGCAGCACGCTGGAGCATCTTAACCATGACAGGCATTTGTCTGTGGACCTTCTAAGATGTCAAATCAGCCCCTGTCAAAGGGGAATTGCCAGTTAAAAATGAGGCAAAGGAGAGAAAAGTGGCTTTAGCATGAGAGCTCTAACATTGCTTTTATCTCTGGTAAACTGCTGCAAATAGTACAGGCATCCTACTCAGTTTTTCACAAGGGATTTTAAGAAGCACACTGCTTGCTGATTACCTATGTCAGCTGTTGGAAAAAAAATTTAAAATCTCCAATCTAAACAGATCTTTACAATGGAAAGTATGGACAAACTTCAGCGAAGAGCTACTCTTCTAGAAACAGGCTCAAACAAAATCCCATTAGCATGTGAATTATTACTTGAATAAAGAAAAGGCAGGAAAGAATATGAGTAAAGTTGATTATGGCAGAAAAAAAATACAGGTACAGTAAAAGAAAGTATGACTCAGTGCCAGTCACCCTAACACATGACATAGCTTGTGATGTGGTAGAGAGCTGTGGAGGGGTAGGCTGTGAACTAACTAGCCTCTTCACAAGCTGGTAAAAATTCTTAGGAAAGTAAAAAAATGAACAAATAAAACTATTTGAACATCAGAATGGTAGGTACACAGATAATTAGTTGCAATGGGTTAGGACCAAGGGACAGGAAATTTCTAACTTTGACATAAACTTTTTTTCCTAGTCACAGATCCCAAGCAATGCCAAAAGGGTCAGTGACCAAGGGGTAGTGATTCACTGCTGGGTTATAACTACAGCTAGACACAGCTGAAACTCAAAGCTGAATCAAGCTATGCTTTATGGCATAACATTAAATGAGTCTGTTGATCATCTTGTTTCACAACTGTTTCACATGAATGCCTGAAAATCTGAGATTACTTACTCCATAAAACCTCCATTAAAAATAACAGATATTCAAGAGAATTTGATGTCTTTGACCACTACAAACTAATTGGTAGAGAAGGTTGGTCCACTAGATAAAGACTGTTTTCCCAAAAGGTGTGGTGAGGGGTGTTGCCATCTTGGTGGAGCTGGGGTTGTTGCGATGGTCAGAGAGTCCATCTGTGCTCTGCTTACACACAGCCACAGGAATTTGTATCAAGTCTTGTACCAGAAATAAATATGCTTTGATCTCTTCAGCGAACAGACTGTGTGAACCAGGACAGAACCAGACATTCAAGTTCATCCACCTGCTGGGAAAGTGAACACCATCCCTTTGACTGGCACGCCTCTCATCCCTGTGGGAGAGGCCAGGCTGAGTGCACAGCCAGGTGCTTGGGGGCAGAGGAGAGAAGGGTCCTGCGCACCCAAGGGGCTGAAGGGCTGCTTTGCCCTGATGGGTTCTCAGTGCTTGCCACCCGACACAGGGTGTCTGTGCACAATTTCTCACTGTCTTGCTTCTTCCTTCACCCTGAGGTGCAGGTTGAAGCCAGCACCTGAGGCAAACCCTCAAAACAAAATTTAATGGTGGTCCTCTGCTGGATTTCAAGTGTATTTGCATCCAAACAAAAGGCAAAAATTCAGCATCTGTGGGTAGGAGCCGTTAAGCAATGCTCTCACACCAGTCAGCCAGCAAGTTTTTAGCACCCAAATAATTTTTTATCGACAGGGAGAAGAGGTGTATGTGCAACACAAAGCTCAGCATTCTATTCACACAACGACAGCAGCATGTTGGCAAACATTTTACATTATTTTTCAGTTGTTCCCTGGCACCTCTTCAGCTGGGGGATAAAGGCAATGAGACCCTGTGAGTACTGGAGCTAGATGGCTGCGGAATACTGCTGTCCCACGTGACAGGCTTTCCATGAGCCCTCCAGCCACAGGGAAGCGACCCCACGCTCAGACAAGTGAGGAGCAAGACAAGGAGGCCCTTCAGAAAATCCTGGGAACAACCCAGAGAAAAAACTCTCGCTCTGGTAGTTTTTTTGTTACCAAACCTTAAGAAGGGGCCTTTAAGAAGCAGTTCAAGCTTACCTTTTAAATGAGGCAAAACTTGTACATGACCTTTCATCTTTCTCATTCCTTGTTAAATGATATACAACACGCACACTCAAATCCCATTTATGAAAAGTCTTTTCTAACCATGTCTTTCTTAGGGGGAAAAAAATTTTCTAACATTTACTATACCAGCACATCAAACTAATGCAAACCCATGTTTATAGGTAACATCTAATAATAGCATTGCACATCTGAGATATTTCCCTCTTTCTGCTAACCACTATGTAGAGAAAAGTGAAATTATGTCTTATGATGCAAACCAAAAATATCCCAGGAAAAGAAAGCATATATATTTAGTTATTCTTTGTTGCTGTGCATTCAATCAAGTCTATCAGAGTTGACAAGGCCAATTTTGCACCTTCCTATTGTTTTGTCATATAAGACCGGGATGTCATTCCACTGGGAAAAATAATTACCAACAGTAAAGAGGTGGTTTCTATGACATTTGCTGAGATATTGCTGAAAAATACCTTTAGTATGGATCGCTTCACTTCACCAAGTAGGATAACTGACTGGAAACTAAGCTCTAAAGCTCAATGTGCCTAATATGAAAATGCAATATCTATGTTTCCCATAGTTTAAAGGAAGACATACCCCCTGCCAGGCAATATATCCATGCACACTCTCTGCTCTCTCTGCCTCAAGTTCACGCTGCAAGGTAACAAATGGCTGTTAAATTTATTCATGGAGAAAAAAAAAAAAAAAAAAAGGAAAAACAGTGCTAAGATCAAGATTGACATGTCTGCAACTTCAGCATAATTCTTAGACTGGTTCAGAAAAATAACCTTGAAAGTCCAGTAATAGTGAAAGCCCAGTGGTAGCTCCATATCCATAAAGATATGGAGTCCTCATAGTTAAAATAATCTGTGGCATATGGTAAATGTCTCAAGGCTAAATAGGCCTTAGGGGCAGAGGGAGAAGGAAGCTCTCAGTCACATTACCTGACCCGACTCTCATTTTCCAGCACTGCACATAATGTGTTCCCAAACAAAAGACACAGTTTTGTAGTGGTCTCGAATTTTCTTAATTTCATGAGAAAAATTGTTACACATTAGACTGTGAAGCACATGGTTAGGTAGTTTGTCACTGGTTATCTGATAACATGTGACAACTTACACTGATTGTCTTGAGAGCTAAACACTCGCAGTGTCATCGAAATTAGTCAGGGAGGTTTTATTTGACATGCAAATGAAGAAGCATGAGGAAATTAAGAAGAAAGACACTGCAGATTTTTTTTTATTTGAAAAATGCTCGGGCAGATGCAAGAAGAATCTCAGAATGGTGTTTCATCTTTTCCTTTAAATCAACAGCATGATTACATTATACACAGGCTTCCTCAGTCTATACAAGAATAACTTAAACAACTGAGATTATTCTCGGTGCTTCCAATACTGTACCAGTCAGACTGACTCAGCTGGCGCTTAGAGGGAGCAAGAGACATGACATCCTTCGTTCAGTTTTCCCTGACATTTGAGGTTCTCAGACACAAACCTGCCCTTGGCTTCTACTGCAGATCCCAGGAGGTGATGGTAGTTTCCGAGTCCGCACGATTTCTATCCTTATCAACTCCCCTTAGCCCAGCCCAATAAGCATCCTTTATGCCTGCCTGGAACGAGCAGGAATAACTGCAGGAAAAACAAAGCCCTGGTATCTCCTCCCATTCCCGAACAAAGTAGGAGCTGCTTTGTATTCTGACTTACAAATACAGAAGCTGTACTAAATGTCTTGGTTTTTGTTTGCATCTTCTTTGCCAATTTACTGCTGCTTTAGCGTTGGCCTCCACGTTTTAAACAATTGCCTCATTAGCAAAGTTCAAGTACCAGCCATATTTCCCTTAGCACTTAATGTAACTCCTTTCCCTGTGAGCTTTATTGCTCAGCAAACCTCAAATAATCTTAAATAGCTGCTGCTTCTGTCTATTGATTTGTCCACATTAAAAAAAAATAATCTTGCAGATACCAGCTCGTGATGAGCAGGGCTGTATCTCTTGCCAGAATTTTCTTTTTAATCTGCATGTCTGTTAAATAGTAAAATGTTGCACACACATTAGTTAAAAAAAAAAAAAAAAAGGCAGGTGTTTCCATAATTCCTCTAAAGTAATTTTGCTGAAAGCTCAAGCCTTAATTTTTTTCCAG
This sequence comes from Corvus kubaryi, assembly GCF_017639235.1. NCBI lineage: Eukaryota > Metazoa > Chordata > Aves > Passeriformes > Corvidae > Corvus > Corvus kubaryi. Next base: position 13,290,455 of record NW_024582059.1, read on the forward strand.
ATGACTATCCATCTATATGTATTTATTGTGAATATCTGAGGTATGCAGAAAGCTAATGTAAGGTTAGTAATAATAAAAATTAATTGCAGAACTTAACTACAATTTAATAAACATCAGTAGTAATATGTGCATTAAAATACACTGTCAATAGCTGTGTGCACTTAAGGGCTCATAAACAATCAGATATTTCTTGTAGCTGCCTCTGGATTGACCACATAAGCAAATCACAGGATGTGTGAATTCATGGTAAACTATTTTAAGAGTGCAGCAATTAATGCCGGTAGGTAATTGCACAGCACAAAGGGCAATGAAGACAGTGCTCATGTAGGGACTGGGTGGAAAAAAAGATCATAACTATCAGTACTCTTTCAGAGCCATATCAGATTAATTCAGAAGGGAAATTTAAATTGTTATGCCTTATTTATGATTTAGATATAAAATTCACAAAACAAGTGAATGCTTATCCTTGGGATTCATTCTACTCAGTATTCTGCTTTTCATAAAGCCCACAGTTTGTCTTCGTTCATGTACCATTGTAAATCAGATGACACTTGACAGGGCATTTTTGTATTTCATCTTTTTAGCAAAGCAGAGCAGCAATTGCCAATAGAGAACGTATGTAAATGAGACCAAGGTTATCCACAGAAAATTCAGTCAACTGCTTCTATTGTTATTCCAAGCACATAAGAAGATGGACCTGTATCTCACTTAACCGATTTACACTCCATTTTAAACTTATAAAAATGAGCTGATGGGTGCAGATGGCTGCAGGGTGATTCGTGGTTACAAGCACAAAAAAGGGTCCAGAGCCCTGGTCTGGCAGCAGTTTTCATGGACTTGGGGTACTCTTACTTCTCTTTATAGTTGGGCAAAGATACTGCCTCATGTTTAAAAATACTTCTGTGACAGGCAATTTCGCATTGATTGAATTAAAGTAACAGTACAAAGTAAAATTCCTCTGGTTTTACTCTTTTCAGGTAGGAAGTGGCCTAAGAGAAAAACAGCCAAGGTTTAGATCACCATGGTACTAATTCAGGTAGTCCCACATGCTAATGGGTTGGAAATATCCCACCATACAGACTGAAAAAGCTGAAGTAATGGTATAAAAACACCTTGAAAGTGTTACCCGGAGTTGGAAGATAAGAAATTGAGTCTAATTTGGTTTTTCCCCAGTTCATTTTTGTTTATTGTCAACTACCGAGCAGTTTCATTTGTATCTATTGCACATAGGAGGCCTGGAAGTCCCTGTGCCCACTAGCAATAGGTAATTCTGGACGTGCCCACTCCACCTCTGCCATGAGACCACTGCAAGGCAGTTTGGCAGGAAAAACCGAACTGAACAACTGTACTGTCAGATGCAGAGCCCTGGATAAAGTACTGACTCACAAGAGCAAGCCCAGGGTAAGCCAATCTGAGCTGCCTGGCTCTGGACTTACCCAAGTCTGGGAACATCATGGTGAGGCTAGAAAACCTCACTGTTTGAACAGAAGTCTCCTCTTTACCAACGTCAGTCATTCCTGGACTTCACAGAGCAATCTGACTGCCAACACTCTCCAAGGAGGTTAAAAAAAAATAAATTAAAACTGCATCTTTATCATATCAGACTTCCCAGGGCTCTCCCAGAGACCAAGCTTGGAGTCTGTACAACAGCTCTGCCTCAAGCATGACCCCTGGCGTAGCCAGAGGCTGTCCCTCAGATCTCCAGCAACACGAGGCAGCTTGAAACAGACGCAGACAGACACTGGCAGACAGACAGTCAGCATCAGGATGCTGCATGGGAGGAGGTTGGACAAAGAAGATGCAAGTCTACAGCATTTCTTGCTTCTTCCTGTAATCACTGTACCCGCACATTGCTGATGAGTGTTATCAGAATCACCTATGTTTACAGAAGCTAAGTTTTTGTTTGTGTTACAGAAATCATGTTTGTGTTAGAGACCAAAGCGGGGGGGATTGGTTTTGGATGGTGCTTTATGTCTGCAACTGAGATACATGGGGCAGAGAAGAACTAGGTTTGTAAGAAATGCTTGGGTCCAGTGGCAATCTACTTTATCAATGGGAACCTATGTTGCACTTGAAATAATTCTCTGCTTCAGGCAACAGTATTAAAAAGGAAGAAGTGCTCTAGGCACCTGCTACATCCCTTCTGCCAAAGTACAGTCAGCTTCTTCCCAAGTCTGCTCCAGCCTATCATACAGGAGTAGGAAGTTTCTTGCAGCTCTCACTGAATATGCATTTAGATGACTTGGATTTATTTCACTCTTACCTGATACATTCAGAAATTAGTCAATAGAGGACTGTGTCAGCTCTAACCATACATGTTATCAGCTAAACATGTGATAAACCAAAAATTTCCTTAATACAGTTCATTCAGTAGCAGATGGTATTCAGTATAGAAAAGAAGCACAAAAATAATCACCCTGAGCCTGGCTGCATTGCTGGATAGAAACGTGCAGAGAAATTGCGCATTTTGTCTACACAAAAGAAAACTAAATCATTTTCACATCCTGTAGCTCAAGATCTGCTCCTCAAGTCCTCCCTCTCCACAAAGCTGTCACAGCAGTGGCACAGACTGAAGGACATGGGGAATTTCAGCACTGAATCTCCTCTGCCCGCTCTCAGAGAGGTCAGCAGCACATGAAATAGCGTAGCGACAAGGTGACGCACGGCAGTGCCGACATGACACAAAGGAGATTTTGCATCTCATTCCACAGGGGCAAACACCAAATATCCTTAAAATACCCATCACCCCATCTTAGCTGTCAGATACTCGCTGATGAACAGGATTTCACAGCAATAAAAAAAAAAAAAAAAAAAAAAAGTATTTTTGCCCAGATAGGGCCCAGGAATAGTAAAATATTTCAACCAGGCAACACAGTTAAATCATCCTTTCTGAACTGCAAAACGTAATTCAAAGTTTGTAACAAAGCCTTTAGTTCCCAAGCTCAGAAAGCCTCCTGTGTTAGCCAAAGCCATCTCACATGATAATTTTTCCTGTTGAATCTTGAGTACAGATAATTGGTCTTTATGAGCTTTGACTGACCACAGTAGCGGATTACACCTCTCTGACAAATATTTTCGTTAGAACAGGAAACAGCATTTAATCCTTCTCCAAGAGTGCAATCTGGTGGTTGCTGTCACTGATCAAAGAGCAAAATGTTATCACTGATGGTTCTAAATTCACTACCTAAGAGGTGTTATTATAAATGCCTTGTATAAGCTTACTTACTTTACTAGACTAGATTAAAATCTAATCTAGAAATGTCTACATTAAAATTAGCTTTTGCTTGAATGGTAAAACATATATCCAGATCTAAATACGTCAAATGAAGAAAAATCCTTTCTTTTTTCTCCAGGCATCTTTGTTCCAATGAGTAATTGCTCTTAAAAGTAAATACTAAAATTCATAATTAGCTTTCTTGATTACTCAGAATACTTCAACCCTTATGCTATTCATTTTTGATGTTGCATTTAATAAGCAATAGGCTGGGGGATGGGGTGGGAAAGCAATCTATGTTTTCTGCAGGAGAAGGGAGATGGAAATGAGAAAACCCCAGGAAAACAGATCCATCACCGAATGGAAAAATTTTCACAATGTGAAAACTTAGAGAGCTCACTGAGCTCATTAATTGTACCAAATAAGTCTAATTGATAAAAAGATCATATTTTTAGTGCTTAAATCTTTCTATGTTGACTTATCAAGTCAAAGGACAAAATATCTGAGCAGAGTCTAAAGAAAAGCTCTAACCTAATCCATTGATAGTTACATAGATTGCAGAGAGGCTCTCCCAAGAATCACTTACATTCACTCCAGGTCAAAATTTTACGTTAAGATTGGCAAAGGCCTCTTCCTCTTAGTATACAGAATACACAAAATACATTCACAGCCATAATTCAAGTCTAGCACTTTATTTCCTCTTTTCCTGTAGCTACAGAGAATATCTTCTCACATATTAGCCTAAAAAAAAATCACTATCACAGACAGATATTTGATATTCAATTTTATGAACTGTTTATCACCTGACACAAAGAGTTTGATTTTTAGAGCCAGCATCATCAAAATGCCCAGCCACCTGGTAGGAGAATCTCATGTTTGCTGCTTAGCTCCTACCTAAATTCCCTTCCAGCCTCCAAAAGGGCAGCCTGGCAGCAGTGGCAATGTGTGTCCCCAGCTTACATTCCCTGTGCTCTGAGGGGGCTAAGAGGCAAGTTTTCTGGCATCAGAAACCCCTTGGATTCATGTGGCAAGCCCTCAATTTTCAGGAACGCTGAAGTAATCACTCCCTGGGTACAACTTTCATGATATATGGATTTATTTTTTTCTTTCTGACTGTAGATCCACAGGCTTCAAATGAAGACAATAAAACAAGTGGTCTTTTTTTTAACTCTATCTTTTCTTTCCAATGAGGCTGTCATCTCATGAAAGTCACCTTAAAATAGTGGGACCCAATAATTATACTCACATGTATATATTTAATTTTGTCAATCATCAATCTGTTAGGGTAAAAAAACACTTCTGTGGAAAGTAGACCATAGCATAACAAGTGTGAGTGGCTAACATTATACACAGTAAGCTGTCCAGAATTTTTAAATGAGTTAGTAATTTTCTGAAGCAGCTCAGAAGCTAAAATTGAAATCACTAGGGGGAAAAAAACCCATCCAGATTCCCTGCCTGGTAGGGTCTAGTATAACCTTGCCTTTGAGCAACAACAACACAGCAATACAGTAATTCTGAGATCTGAGAAGTCCATGGCAGAATATAGGAAGACAAGCACTGTGACGCTTTATTTGCTGATTTCTTAGACCTCACATATCCTTGGAAAGAAAAAAGGTGGCACCTGCCTGTAAACACTAACACAGAGAAACTGTTTACATGTATTCTGTAAGTTCTGTTTTTGCTTTGGCAGTAAGCTATATTTCAAAATATCTCGGCAGAAATAATCTTGTAAGAGAGCAATAACTTCCCAAAAAGGCATAATAGATAATATTGACCCCTTCATTACTAGAAATGAAATCTGCTAAATAAGAATTTCCATCACTATCATACAAATCTCAGCAGAAAACACCCCCTTTTACCCTCGGTGTAGTATTCTACATCATTCATCTAATTTCCAGGAACAGGAAGTTTCATTATCCAAAACAATCTATCTTTAAAACAAAGGTTAATAGTAGCATTGCATGTCCAAAATACAGAACAGTAAGGAGGAAGTTGAGAGAAGTTTAGGGAGAGCTAGCAAGCATCCTCTCATTGTCAGTTTTCTGGAAAAGCATGTTCAGAAAGCCACACACATCCCTCATTTTAGACTTCATCACCCACTGCCCCCACCCTGGGGACAGAGAACAAACGAAGCATGGAAGGGAAAAGAAATCCATCAAAGCCCTGAATGCTGGGAGAGCTCTTCTGCAGGAAGCAGTCACGAGTTAGGTAAGGAGACCCTGGGGCAAACACCTTTGTTTGAATATTGTGTGTGTTGATGCATACAAAGAAATACGAGAATCTATGCAAGTATACCTTCTGCATAGCAAACATACTTTGTGTAGGTACAGAACTGAATCAAGGAATAGCCAGCTTCTCATTCCTGTGCATTACAGGGTATGAGAACAGTTAAAATACCTGTGATCCAAAACATGTGAATTCACCACTACTTTGTCTTGGGATTATTTGTTTGATCAACAAGTAGTTGCAGAGACACAAAGCACTTCTTTTTCCAGATCCAGACTTTCAAACCTACTGTAGCTATATTAATAGTATTAACTTCATGGGAAAGGCTTCTAATTGCTTCTGCAGAGAAAGGAGCTTAGACATCTCTTAATGCACAGCTGTTCTCTAAGCTGACTTTCCAATACCTAGATTTATCTCTTGTATTTCAAAAGCAGTTTATAGAGCTAAGATGTTAAGGGGCAACACTTCTCACTGTTTGGGTTTTTTTCTACTTTGTTTTTGTATTCTTGTATTCTCTTCCTAGATAAGAATGCATTTTAATTTTGTATTTTCTTAATTAGATATTATGATAACTGGAATATTATGAATTATTGAGAATATAGTATGAAATTTCACATCTCCCCAGTCTACCAATTTAACAACTATACAGAATATAAGCACAAGCCTGCAAACGCTCCAAACTGACAACTATTTTATACAGATAAATAAACACAAAATTGTCTTTCAGAAAGGCTGGCTATTTGCTGTAGTCTTTGTTCTGCAGTTACAACCCAGTCCAGGCAAAACAGGGAAACTCACCATCTCGTCCTTATTCCCTTTCTGCTCAGCTAAAGAAGCTATTTTCTCTTCATCACTCTAGACTTAGCTTTGCACTGCTGCTTTAGCCTTTGAAAGAAACACTTTGAGAGCAGGAAGGAAAAGCACTCGACTTCTTGAAGCTGTAGCTTCTGGATGCTGAGAGCAGTCATAGGGGGCCTCTTCCCAGCTCTCTCACATCTCCTCCTTGGCCCTCACTTGCAGAGGGCACAAACGTGTTTAGGCACAAGCACAATCTGCTCTGACTACCCCCCACACAGCTCACAGAAAACACTTCTCCTGCATAAGAGGGAAAGAGGCAATGAAGAAAAGTAAGATCTCTTTCAGCTGGCATAGATTGTTAATTAAAAACTCATGATGTAGCCATGTGTTGCTGGTAAAGAATCACAGACTTGTAAGGGTAGGAAAAGAAGACAGTAATCAAAACATTAGAGCCCTTAAAGAAACAGTACTAAAACTCAATTTCTACTAAAAACAGTAGCAAACAAATTTAAAAAGAACTTCATCTCAGTATAAATTGGAATCAAACAGATGTCGTGACATTTTCCAGGCATCTCACGCTGAAAAAACGTGACATATTTCTTCCAAGAGCCATCATTCTGTTTTGTTCCATCTCAGATTTGTTAGAGGACTTAATAAGCACAGGACAAATAAATGCCAGAGCTGTTCTACTTAGCCAGACCTTTTTTCCACAGGATAAATGGAAAAAATAGTACAACTGCACCTGCAGACCAAGAGAAAGAAGAAAATACCAAGCCTTTTCTTGTCCTCCTTTGGTCAGGCCACAACAGCCCTCAAGTGATAGAAGAGTAACTCTCCTATGAGTTAGCCCAAAAGCAAGCCCCAAAGGCTTCTTCTCACCTGAAGCAGGACCCCGTTTAAATCTCCCTGCTGAACTAACTCACAAGGGCTTTTTTTTATTACCAAGTAGAGCTGCCTACTCAGCTGTGACCATTTTTAGCATATTTCAGATGGGTTTTTTTACCCTCAAGCTGAATTTGACAAATAAATTTGCTGTAAAATAGAAGAGGAAAAGTTTTTTAGAAAACATGGAAGTTTTCAGACCATTTAAAATGGATATAATGTGTTCATTTCGTTCACAAAAGACGGTTAAATAAACTGAAAGTGGAAGTCCTTATTCTGGATAAAAGAATTGTTTGGTATTGGACAACACTTTTATTCTTAATTTTCATAAGGACTTTTGAACAAGTGCCTTTTTTAAAGGGGTGAATTCTAAGATCAAAATAGGAATAAGTAAGAGGGAAAGGAATCAGATATTACAGCAAGTTGAGGGAGATGAGGACTAGAATCTCATTACACTAATACCTGGGTGTATTGCAAAAATTAATTAATTTTCATTGCACTTCTCATGAGTTGAGGGGATGATAGTATCTCTGTTATACAGAAGGGAACTGAAACACAGGCACCTTCATTGTGGGGATCTCATTTGATCAATGTAGTACATGACATTTCAGAGCACACAGTATTACATAGCTCTTGGTATGGTTAAAGTTCAGCATTTCCACAACATTTCTCTAAAAAAAAATAAGTACAGCATGATCAGTCAGCTAGCTCTTTGAAACAGTATGTTCTTAGCATTCTCATTCTAGTTAATAGTAGAGGGTTAAAAAAATAACAATAATAACAACAATAATTTAAGGATCCCATCATAGTTTCTGTAACACCTGAGATTATTAGCACTTTATTAGACAAATCATTGTCAGAACAGACAGAAGCTTTTGCAGATAGCATTGGCTGTATGGGAATTCATGTTGAGTGGTCTGTTTTCAATGTTGGCTACCCTTCATTTCCTGAGACCTGCATCTGATGTTAACGATACAAAAGGAGCTAATTAATGAATAGTCAAGTGTGTACTAGGGGAATCCTACCTTTTTTCCCTGCTTCTGAAGGTAAAACTCATGGCCATTCCCTGCTAATTGCACTGTATGGATTACTTAAGTGTCAGCATAAGGTGCATGAAAAAGATAACGCTAAATTGGGAGATGAGCAGAACGGATCTGACCTTCTTAGTCAAGGTCACTGATAGTGTAATTATTCTGATAAGCCAGGCATAATGATCTCCTGTACCATCAAGACACCCAGGCTATTCAGTTCAGCACAAACACATTGCATGTTCTGGTATAGTCCATACTTACGCTTTTTAAACGTGTCACAGGTTAAAGCTACCCAGCTAAACTGCTTGACCACAGGACTCTGTGCCAGGACAAAACTGCCAATGGAAAAGAGAAAAGTGTTGGAAAGGGGTGTTGCATGCAAGGCTGCTCTAGGTAACTCTCCTGTTAGATAGTCAAAAGCAGGAGGATCCAGGTTTCTTGGTTCTAGACAGGAACTTTTTTCTCTGGGAGGCCAAAGTTGTGAGCAGTACAGCAGAGCAGCCTCAGCCATTGCTGCAAAAGAGCCCAGTGTTAGTGTACGAGGTCTGGGGAGCACCATCAAACTCCCCAGAGCCTGCTGCATCCCAGAGGATGCACCAGCATCAGGACCAAACTTCAGGTGCTGTGCTATTTCTTGGGAGAGGGCCAAAGCTGAGGGGGAGACATCTCACAGGCCACATCAGAAATCCTGGCTACATCAATTGCTTTTCCTTCCATGGATTCTCACATTACTGTCCCACCAGCACTACTGCAAACTTTAGGAAAAGAAAAAAAAGGAGAAATCATCTACTCTCTCCCACTGGCCTGTGTTTTTAGAATCAGATGAAATGAGCCCATGTGGGCTGTACAGTAGGGTGCAAAGTCCCAGCAAACTGTGTTTTGAAAGACAGCTCAGCCCTCATAATAATCCCTGAATTCAAAAAAAGCCTTAATCTTTATTCACAAGGAAATCACTTATGCATGCACAGCTGACAGGACAAAATGCAGGTTTCACTGAACTTCAGTCTGGCTGCACTTATTTATTTTCCATTCCTTAGGCTCTACAAATAAACTTCAACCTATCCAGGAAGAACAGTGTTAATATCATGCAGGTTCCTGTGAAATCAAGGCAAGGATTTGCAGCATGTAGAAAGCGCACCTGGCCTGTGATTGAGACACTTGAGCAATGCAACACAAAATTGCTTGTATTTAACACAGCTGACCACTGTGGACTGTTGTGTGTGACTGGCAGGAAATTCTGTACCCACCCCACTGGGACAGCTATTCCCCATTGATCAAGAGCAGCTGGGGAAGGGGCTGGGCAGCCTTTGTGAAGGCAGCCAGGCAGCACACTAAAGGCTTCAGAAAGAATCAGCCCTCCGAGGGTGTGCAGAGCCTCCTGCCAGAGCTGGAAGGAGACCTGTGTCTGTCTGGAGAAACAAGGCTGCAAAGAAATAATCCTTTAGTATTAAAACTAAATGAAGTTGATTCCAGTGAACCACATCAGTGTTTCAAGTTCCTGAAGTTCTACCACAGCTCAGTTGTCTTTTGGAGTCCTTTTTGTGCTGCAGCAGTAGCAGATTATGTATTTATTTGATAAGAACAATGTCTTTGTGGCCTCAGAGGGAAATATAGTGATCACCATTGCAGATATCAAAATTTTATGGTGGTTTGTGCCTTATTCTGTGTCTTATTTCTGTGCCTTATTGCTGCTCAGTAATATATCATGTGTTCAGCAGCTTCTGGGCTGGGGTGAATGTACTGCCACACTTCATCTTCTGATCAGCACATCATCTCTGCTTTTGTTTGTTTGTTCATAGGTCTAATATAACTGTAAGTAAAGCAACAGAGATTTAAATAATTAATCATTAAAATAATTTAAATAATCACATTGTAGTGGTGTGATTTTTCCCTCTGTGCCTTTGCACGTATTTCATTATCCTACTGGCAAAGTCTATAGTATAACACAAACACAGGAGTTCAAAAGATGTATAAAATATGCAAATTGATTGACAGGCACATACGATGGAGAATAACAGAGAACATACCTCCCTATTCCAGCATAGCTCCTAAATCATATTTTTCTTCTGTTACAGGTGTTCACACAGAGTGTTTTTGTTCTTTGTGCAACCACTGAGTCTGGTTTAAGAGTTGAGACTGAACAGCTCAGAGATAACACTGGAGTGTTACAGTATCCCCACTGCAACACTGGAGTGACATTTCTGTCTTATTCCTGGATCTAGTTCATCATGAGTCCAAGGTAAGAAAAGTCCAACAAGCAGAGTGAAACAATTTGATTTGAGAAAATAGTCTCATTGACCATTTAATTGTCACTTAACTACAGTCCCAAAGGATGAGATGGAACAGGTTTTTTTCCTCGGTGACCTAGCCACTTTAATTCTCGGCTACAGTCTATCAGCTTTTTTTTTCAAGGCTAGGGTATTTGTTCTTTGACTCTGAAATAACATATACTTGCATCTGACTCCACACAGGTACACCCTTTCTTCTTGATTTCAGGTCAAGGAAGGTGCTAACTACACTCTACACAATAGAATTCACTGAACTGCTGTGTAAGCTGTTAGGAGAATTAATGTATTCAAGTCTCTGCAAACCTCCTTCTTCCTTAATCCTCATTTCAGGGTTGGCAAATCTTCTTTTCCTTGGTGATTCTACCTCTCCCGTGCAGTATGTGTCTTTAATTACATTTTGCTATACATAATCCAAGCCATCCAGTGTCATATATGTGACAACACAGAAAATGGTTTCAAAGCTGCGATGGCAGTGAGGCTGAAGGAAGGCTGTCAGGAATACAAAGAAATACTGTGTGTTGTACCCTGCATTTTGAAAGATTCAAGGGTTGTAGGTAAAAACAAAAAATCTGAAATGTTTCAGGCTTCACTAGTTTCCCATTGTTACATTATCCTGATAAAGAAAAAAAACAGAAAAAAGCCCTTCAAATTTAAAATTTCTTAAATTCTTTAAATTATGTTCACTGTCTCTCTAGGTTTATAAAAATCACTTTTCTCCTGCTTTGGTTCTCAGACAGAAAACTTTCCCTGAAAAAGAAATGCCTTCTTCTGTGTGTTTGTACAGCATACTTCACAAGGGTCACAGCAGCTGTGGAAAAAGAATCAGTTAAAAACTATTGCTTTAACGGGAAAAACACACTCCTTAGCCTTTCATGCAGTAGTCATCCACAGGACTAATTTGAATATATGAGAAAACAAAAGGCTTCTGAGAGCTGCAGTAATAATCAAAGGAACTGCCTGGGTTGGATGGGGAATCAAAAGCAAGGTTGCACAGTACATGATGGACCACCGCCCACGCAGGCCAAGGATGATGTCTAAAAGTTGCTTTTACAGCTGCTAAGATGATGAAAGACTGCTGTCCCAGGTGAGAGAATGTTTCTCGAGTATCACTGGGGAACAAGCAGCAACTGGATTTGCCTTGTCCTTTGGCTCTTGCTGTATCCTCCTCCAATCAAGGCCAGGATGCCTTGGGTTTCTGAGAGTGTATCTTGCTCTGCCTTGCCATAATCATGTAATTACTGTACAGAGTCATAAACATCCCTCCCTTTGTAGGCGTTGCAAGTTGGACACAGAAAAATCAAGATATTCCTAATAACTGATCATTTTCAAAACTGTTATCCAAAATGCTTTTGAAAGCAAAACCATGTTACAAGTATGTTAGCAGTGCCAGGCGTTTTTAGAGCTCCCTTGGGTCTTATATGCCATTAAAACACTTGATTGGAGGTGCCTTAAATATGCTCCTCCTGTTATACTGTCTGTTGCTGTATTTCTGCCCTTGTTAATTAAGCAAGAAATTTCCTTTTTTCCCCCCTCTTTAGTAAATTAGACTGCTTACTTTAGTCTGCTCCATATGGTCATTAGTTGAGTTATATTTCATATGCAGGGTAAGAAGATGGGATTTATTGTAGACATCCCACAATTCCAGATGTGGTTGCATGGTCAGGGACTGAAAAAGTCAATTTTCTGCCCTGCCCCCACTCCATTCCTATGTCAAATATTGCTTCTTAGTAGCCAAGTAACATGCCAATGCCATCTGAGAGGGGGCACAGAAGAATACACACCATAAATGCAGAATTAATAAAACTTCCAGTTTTCTCTGATGAAAAAGAAAAAGCCTGCAAGATTATTCTCAGCTATGGGGAAGCAAATATAGTACCAGTGAACAATAAGCATGGACTGAAGGATTACAGATTTCTCAGTTCCAAACAAATTATCTTAATTAAACGAGTCTTTCTTCTCTCTTCATCTCTCCTTTTTTTCTGAAATTATTTTACTCAACAATGAATACTGTGCTCAGTCTGCTACACAGTAATGAAAAAGAACAGCTGTGTGTCCGTTTCCACAGCAGTCAAAGAAAAAGGCAAATAATCCTTTTTTTTCCCCTTTTTCTTTTGCAATCGTGCATTTCTGATACGAGTGATGCGTTTCAGACATTTAGCCCAGTGGATGTCAGGAATGCTACAAAGATTAAATATTATCTTGTCACATCTGCTCAGAAGCAATACATAACTCTTAAAATATCTGGGTTGCTATAGCCACCTATCTACGCTGGCAAGATACAGTATCTTAGGTTAAGTTAAGACCCATGCTGAGATAGAAAGTCAAGGGGCAATGTGGGAGTTGTTAATAGGTCTGAGAGGAAACCCTGTATTTGCAAATAGATCTCCTTTAAAAAAAAAAAAGAGAGAGAGAGAGAATGAAACAGGAAACAAATTCACAGTGAGAGGATTAAGCAAATAATGATCCTGTTATAAGAAAAGAGCAGCTATATCATGGTTATGATACTCTCCATAAAAATTTAAAGAGCAGGACACATTTCTGGTAAGAAACAACAGAATGTGGGAGCTCTGGGTCAAAATCTTTCATATGGACAATTTCTCCAAAACTGTTTGGTGCTCTGTGGAGCATATTTTCTCTAAATTTTTCTCTACACAGATTTTCTCTATATGGTTGAGGTCTACTGACAAGAGTATGCAAAACAAAATTATTATCTGATTCTGATGGACATAATGTGTTGAAGAGCATACCTAATGATAAAATTTAATTTGCCAGAAATGGGAGCTAGAATTATATTTCCCATGGCAACTAATGTGTTAATGAGCTGTCTGCATACTCCAGGTTACCCTGCTGATTGTGGCACTCTGTGAACAATGAACACAAGGGTTACAGAAACATCAGCTTCACAGTGTTTTCACGATTTGGGAGAGGGCTAGTCTTTATTTTGTGCAGGTTTCATTGCAGCATCCCTGAACTGGTGGAAGCAAATGGGCAGTTGTTGCACTGAGGAGAACTCCAGGTATTTTTGATTGTCTTTGGTCTGTATTTCCAGCCATCAGCATGGAAACACTTAGAAGAGACAGAGCATGATAGGGAGATGGTTGCCATGTTTCCTATGTCCTTTTCAAGGTGTACAGATTTACAGAGAAAAACAGGGTGACTCCTCGTTCTCTACAATCCACATATCCACAGATCAGGTAAATCTATGTTTGCCAATACTTTCCTGGGAATGGGCTTCTGGCATGAGATGCCAGTTAGAAATCCATATAACATCCTTACCTCAGCTTAGGCATCCAATCTTTGTATATTTTCATTAATCCCAAACTCCAAGTTACATTTTCATCTCCTTTGTCAAAGCCTCTTGCAATCTTCCCTCAGTTTAGGTTATAATCCAACGTGTGTGAAGGTGGACAACTGTCTGGGTCTGTATGGAGGGATGGCATGGCCTGGAGCCAAGGACTGCAAGCTGTGGCTTCTTATTTAGTTGTATAGCTCATGTTTTGGATTTTCAGGGTCTTGTCATAGAAAGGTATTAATTAACAGAGAAAAATACAGCAGAAAGTAGAGTAAGTGCTTTGAAATGGGTACATTCAAGAGTTAAAGGAACCAGAATGTACCTACTTGGACTTTAGCCAGTGATTTGACTGAGAGTAACTCTCTGAATAAACACAACACTCAGAAACCTTTGCCAGTAATTCATATTTAAGTAGCAGAAGCTGGTCCAGAGCACAGACCCAGCTGATGCAGCTGTATGCTTGTGGGTTTTAGTTCCATTTCAGTTGTGGGTTTTTTTCTTAGTTTGCTCTTTTATGATCTGCTCTTCCCCAGCTACTAATTTTAGAGATTGGGAGGTTTTAACATGATGAGAGCTCTTGGGAAATAAGCAATAGAATTGCTTATGCCATTTCTTTTGGGAATACTTTTGTGTATTCCTTCTAATCCTAGTGTTTTGGTCACGTAAATAGAGATTACATTAAAGAATACAAAAGATGGTAAACTACAGAATCTCCTCTCTCGTGAGCACAGATGGCAGCACCTTGGCTGACGATCTTTCAGGTGTAGGAGATCAGGGGGGAGTAAAGGAGATTTCTTTTGAGAGATGTAGGCTGGGCTCCTCTTGCAGATTTCAGTCTGATCACTCAGGTTAACACCAAAGAATTAGCAGCACTGAAGGGACCAATCTGCAGGGAGGCTTTGGCAGCTGCAGTTCTGCACCATGTGTGTTTTGCAGCACCTGTCACTGGTACTCAGTTGGAAGGCAAAAGTTCAACCATTTGCACTTACAGGAAAGGGTGTGTGAAATCACAGGGTGAAGGAAGGCAGAGTCTTGCACCTGTTGGATGGTGCAGTGGCAGAGCTTCAGGAAGAGCACTAGCTTTCCAGTGGTGACTGCACCAGCAGCAAAGCTCACAAGACCTCCCTGTCATGTTGAAACCAATGGCAGTTTTGCAGTTTAACTTGAATGTGAAGCAGGTGTTTTGTAGAAGAAACTTGTGCAGCAGCTTGTAATATGCCACCAAACATGGCATGCCAAAAGTAGTGACAGAATACTGATGGGAATTTCTTCTTTCCTCCTTCCAGCATAAATGTACCTCGTCTGAAATCTCATCTTTGCAGTGCTTGGTTTCTAACATGAACTCATTTTAAGCATAAATAATGAACTGAGTTCATATTTTGTCCATAGTAGAAACAACTTAGTCCTGAGTCTAAACTGCTCTGGACTTCTCCAAAGGGACACAGGTGGAAGAGTGAGGGAGATCTGCAGAGAAATGTGTCCAGGACACACCTCATCTTTTCTCCATACTTTCAGAGCCACTAAAGAGAGGGAAGGAACCACCACACCACAGGTGGGTGTCTAAAAACATACACATACCATTTCTTCACAGAGAGCTGCAAGGAAGAGAAAGACCTGAAATGGAAGGGAAAACAAGAATAGAGCAGAAAATAACCAGCAGTGAACAAGACAAGGCGGAGAAAGGCAATGAGCTATTGCTAGCTAACAAAGCTAAGGGTGATAATGAACCCCTGTTTAATGGAGCAGGCATAAAAGAAGAACCAGGGGAAAGTAGGACCACTGGAAAATGAGGGGGGTAAGCAAATTAATAAGAATTTTATGATGATGGGGTTAATGACCTGTTTTCTTATATCAGTCACCCAGAAGAGGAAAATGATGAAGAGGTATGAGAGGCTATGCATTAATGAGATAATAGAGAAGAAACAGTTGACAAGTAATGGAACAATATTGGGAATTTTTTAGGAAGACATTTTACTTAAATGATGGGAATAATCAAAGTGTGTCAAAATCTATATAACTGTTCAAATTCAAGCTACAAAATTTTCAGTCAAACGAAAAAAACTTGCGGCCATGACAGGGCCCAATTCAAGGGGTGATGCAGATAACAGTGTCCATGAACACTCAGACACTGTTTCCGTGCCTTCAGTGGGCTTGCATTCAGACCTGAATGTGGGGTGCTCAGTCCTGCAAAGTAGAGACACTCTGGACTTAGTCCAAAAACTCACTTCAATGGGCAATAAAATCTTAAGTACAGAAGTCGTTCTCTTATCTGCCATGTGATTCTGAAGTTTCCCATAGTTAAGCATGTGCTTTGCTCAGCCTGGACCATATAGCTCTGCAGTTTTCAGGACTGACTCCCTCTGAATTTGGTGTTTCTGCGTTCCCAAGCTCTGGAACTTGGTGGTATCTAATGCGCAGGAGCTGCCGTGTTCTGCAATACACATTTCCCAAAAGGGAAGGAATGAACCAGATCCATAAATACATTATTACAACAGAAGAATTAAAATGATGGTTATTTGTTTTGAAGAGGATTTGTCCTCCCCTGTGTCCGTAATGGAAGCCATTAGCTTCTGATCAAGGTAAAACACAGTAAAAGAAGCAGAAAGTAACTGGTAATTGTTTCTTTTAATAATAATCTGCAAAACAGCTTCAGTTCTTGACATATATCATAAGAGAATTCCAAAACTGCAGTTTTTGTGGGCATAGGTTTATACTGTGTAAAAAAGAAAAGATGTTGATGCTGGTTTTAGTGATTTTCACCCAAAGGGATTTCTGCATTAAAATTAGAAATGCACAAATGAAAGTGGGAATGACAAGGCTGCTTTTTAGCTTGATACTTGTTCTGTATATGGAATTGATGGACAGATTTGTGATTGCTAATTAGAAAGGGGACAATTCCTTAGCTAGGAAGATATTTCTATTCAAATTCATGTATTTCCACATTAAAAGAGGATTAAAAAATTATTAAGTTTTTATGTTCCAGTTAGCAATCATATTTCCTAGCATCTCAAGATTTAAATTTAAAAATTTCTATGCACTGCCTGGAAAACTACATGTATAAATGCTTTTTCCTTCATAAACTTTATTAAAAATAAGGCAGCAAGACATTCTGCTGTTGGCAAGAGGCAAATCAAATCATCACCCTCATGGTCCTTCTAATCCAGTTATGTGTTTACGGAGAAGCGAGTGTACGTAGGTACCATATGTCCCCAGCAGGGTAAGGCTGCTAGAACTGGAGGGTGGTTTGTCTTTGGATTTTGGCTTTTCCTAAAGTGTGGATTTTCCTGTAATGCAGGAGGCTGCTTGTGGAAACAGATTTCATCCTTCCCGAAGTCTCAGGTTAGTTTAATCTTAGCTTTATGTGAAGTATGAACTTTCTGGGATCGGACAAGTGGAAAAAAATTATATAGTTCTTTTTATTTGAGCCTTTAAAAATATCTAATAATTTCATTTTGTATGTATTAAAAATGTTAAAAAGCACGAACTTATTTCTTATCAGACTAAGAGAAGTGTGCTCATTTAAGTCTGTAATATTTCAAATTAACGACTGCTCTTCAAAAATCTGTTCATCTAAGGAGCTATTCCTTCCTTCCCAACACACCTTTTATTTTTCAGACAGTCTCCTGATAAAATGATTGTATTGTTTCTCTGGTGAAATACTAACTCATTTCAACTGACCTGTCTTCTTTTTTTGTCAGAAGTGCTGTCAAACACAATCTCAGAGATTACTTTTCTTACTAGAGGGGAGAAAAAAAAGAACTTTCACTGACACATGCTACCTGATCTGAAAGCAAAGTGTCACTAGACATTTTAAAAATAAAATTTAAAGAGGATTTATGTATTAGATTCTTTTCAGTATTGTTGTGGTTTAACCCCAGATGGCAACTAAGCACCAGCCAGCCACTCGCTCACTGTCCCATTGGTGGGATGGGGAAAGAACTGGAAAAGTGAGAAAACTCATGGGTTGACATAAAGACAGTTAAATAGGTAAAGCAAAAGCTGTGTGCACAAGCAAAGCAAAACAAGGCATTCAGTCACCACTTCCCTTGGGCAGGCAGATGTTCAGCCATCCCCTGAAAGGCCCATCCAATCCCCATTACATCCAATGGTGACTTGGGAAGACAAACACCATCATTCCAAACATCCCCCTTCCTCCTTCTTCCCCCAGATTTATATACTGGAATGACACCCTATGGGATGGAATCTCCCTTGGGTCAGTTAGGGTCAGCTGTCCTGGCTATGTCCCCTCCCAACTCCTTGTGCACCCCAACCCCTCACTGGCTGGGTGGTACAAGGAGCAGGAAAGGCCTTGATGCTGTGCAAGCACCACTCAGCAATAACCAAAACATCCCTGAATATGGTACAACAAATGCATCCACTAGAACTTCCATGTATGTTTTTAAAAGTCCCGACATCCAGGCATTGCTTCTGTCCTGATTCTAAAATATTTGAGTCTTCCTTCTTTGCAACACATTCAGAATATTCAAATATCAAAATTTCTGTAAAGAATCCAAAATTTAAAGCAATACTCCTAATACAGAAAAAAGTAGTATGTGCTGTACATCTAGTTTTCCATCTTCATCATTATAATAATTCTTATGCAGATAATTTTGGCAATCTTGGTTGGACATCTTACTATTTCAGAGTATTTTGAAGGAGTCCTAAATGCAATGGAGTGGATGTCTTACAAAGGCAAGACCTCTGAGGAGAGACACTAATGTGACAGCGTGTGTAAAACGTTCACTAGAGATTGTATTGATCATGAAAGATCATCTTAATCATAGATGAAAGAATGCCAATACTAGTTAAATGCAAAGAATGATTGGGGTTATGTGTGTGCTTATATATATATCTATTGCATAAATATATAAATCAAGAGGTCTGGAAATTTTGGATTAATGTGATGATAATAATTGCAGAGCAGTGGGACCAAGCATTTCCAAAAGTACCTACAATAAAGATGGCAGAATAGTGATATTGTGCTGCTTCCGTGTGCTTTTTATGCCTCTAGGGAAAGAGAAGAAGCAGGGCTGGGATAATAATGTAACAAAAATAAGTGAAACCATCAGGGAAATGAAGATACAGGCCGAGATGAGGACACACACTCTTGTTTACAAGTCTTGCGTAAGAGGGGTAGGGATGAATGTATAATACGAGATCTGTTCTGCTGCTGTCTTGCTACGAGTCTAAACCAGACCTGGCAAAAGGATGAAAATATTATTTGGTAAAGGCTTAAAATAACTCAAAATCTGGGTTGGCTTCAAGATGAGTTACAATGGAACATGGTGTTTTTGAAATCCCTGGGAAAGAAATATTCTGGGAAGACAATTATTTTACTTGGAGGTTCTTTTTTTTTTTTTTTTTAAATAAAAGATATTTCATTCTGAAAATATTAAAAGATACAATATTAAAGACCTGAAAACTGAAAGAAGTCATTGCAGCTATAAGCAATTCATTTTGCAACGTTGAAATGGCACCAAGCTTTGATCTTTTTAGTATCAGTATTGCAGAGCAAGAGGGTGGCAGAGGTTTGGGAAAGGGAGAGAGAGCCTCTGCTCTAAATGGGGAACATGTCAAGAGGAATAAAAGCATTAGAGGGCTTCTGATTATGCCATCAAGTGGGTGCTGCTTTCTTGGATGGGCAGGGTTGCAGTATCAGAAATATTAGCAGACAAGCTCTATTTTGTCCTTTTCCCTCAGTGTCTCCCCCCACCCTTCCCCCTGCTGTGGGTTTAGTGTGTGGTGGGCTGCTTTCCCTTACATGCCCTCATTAACCACATCCTCAGTTTCTGCTCCATCTCTCACTTAGTATACTTGCTGTCACCAATAATATATTCCCTTTGATTCCCTTCCTCACTTTCTTCCCTCCATAGCCCTCCAGAAGACATCAGGAAATTTGCATTTCCCTCTTAACAGTGCAAGACTGAGGAACAGTGAAGATAACTCGTGACACACGCAACGGGGAACAGCATCACAGACAAGTGTCATCTGACATATATGCATTCGTGCCCTACATAACTCCTTTGGCAAAGCACTGCTCCCCAGCCAGCCAGATTCCTCTTGCGATAAGAGCCATTCAGCTCAGATTTTCAAAGCCATCTCTGCACACCTCTAGCAAAATGAGAGATATCAGTGCTCCTACCCTCCACCTTCCCCCCGCCCCCCCCGCCCCCCTCCAGCAGAGAAATTTACAGGAAAGTAGATTTTTTTCAAATTAAGCATTCAGACAAAAAGTGCTGGTAATGTCAACATATCTGTATCACACATGTTATTGTATGCTTTATGTCAAGAGTGGTTTCAGCCACACCTGTATTGCTCTACATGAGATGCTTGTTAGGTGGAAAGCTACTCTTTGGTTTCTTTTGTGTCCCTTATTTTTTCAAGGGAAAACAGATGGGTTTGCTTCAACATATAGTTTTAAAATCCTGCATGAGTGATGGTTTTATCTTGACATGTGATTTGCTTTGGAAGATTTTCCAGACTTTGCTGTTGCATCCAAAGGTCTCCTTGGTCTGCCAACACAGCTGAAGCAACCAAAGCATTATACACTCCAGAAGAACTGCAGGTGTGCCTAAAATTAGGCTTGTGCTTCGTAATTTTTGTGCCTAAGCTGGTGAAAGGGCACAGAGCACCTCTAAAGATTAAAGGCACAAATTCATTGTTCAGTCTCTAACAGCTGTTTCTTTTTAGATTGTTCAGTAAAATAACAGACTTAGCCACTCTGTTTCTGTGGTGCTTGCTGATGAATTTTTAAAATAAAAAGATCACTGGAATAATTTCATTGTAGTTCTTAAACTCACATTAACATAATGGATTTCTTGTTGGCAGAAAGGAGCAGTGAGTCACAGCCAGTGTGACAATGGGGAAAACACGTCAGCTTTATAACGAGGGAGTTAAATCTGAGGTGTGACTGTCTTGGCCATTCAAAAGGGTTTCATTGTAGCTACCACTCAGATTAAAAACACAACCTTATAAGAAAACTAAAGACAAAACCTGTGGTTAATACAACCTAGACTTACATGCAGCTATCCAGTGTTCTAAAGGTAAGAATCTACCTCAAACACTGTAGATGAATGCACTTGAGTTCAGTGCAAGTGTAAAATGGAATTATATAATAGATCCCTAAAGAACGACAAGAAGAAAACTTCTTTCTGATCCCAAACAACTAGCAGTTGGCTGACATCCCGCAGCAGGAAGACCAACATCCTTTTTTACATTTCTGTCTAATGAGTGCAACTGTGGAAATAGCATTATTATTTATGTAGGCCCCAATCCAAGACAGCACTTAATCTTATCAGCAGGAATTTTAACCCCACCATACGGCTGAGGTAAAGAGGTTAGTAGGATTAAAGAGCGATTAGTTGTTTGCAGCCATGCTTCAAGAAAGTGTTTGTGTGTGCAAAGAGCACTTCACCATTCAGGTCCTGGAGACAACCAGCCCAAGCTTTCTTGTTGACTTCCCCCTGGGAAGGGTGAAGGAGTAGGGACAGAACGTGATGAAGGGAGCAGCTTCCCTGGGACACTACAGGCTCTTGGGAGCAGCTGGAGCAGAAAGAAGCTAAGCCAGCACTGCCCAGAGCAGCAATACACAGTAACTACTACAGCAGGGGCATCATAACTGCTTTCTTTTCCTCTCCCTTTGCTTGCCCTGCCAAGTCCAGCTTGGCCATACTGACAACTTTCAATGCCTCGAGAAGTTGTAGCTCATGCTACAGAGACTTTACAAGTTTCTCATTGTTTGGAAGCCTTGGAGCAATGCAAAGAAATCACCAAGAAAATAAAATCAGGCCTTTACGTTTTGGATATGGAGAGTATATATTGATATCAAAAGGAAACCTGGTGGGAAATAAATGAGAAATGCATATGAAGCCACCTACTACATAAATTCTCACTTGGTTTGTGGGGGGGGATCTCCCCCCACCCTTTTTTATTTTTTTTTAAAGCTTAGTTTTCCCTCTGTGTCAGTATCTCCTGAAGCATAGCATTTGCCTGTAGCTTCAGAAAGTCTCTCTGCTTTAATAGTTGTGCTTTCCAGGCTGTGTTACAGGTTTCTTCTTTTCTTCCTTGAAGTTGTAATCCTTCATATCCACCGTTTTTAATTTGGTGCATGGCTACCTTTGCTGAAACAATACTAAAAAGGATGTATTGTTAACTCCTTCTGTTTTCTTTTAAAATTTTTATCCTGATATCTTTTGTTTCTACATGTATTTTGTAACAGTAACATTACACTTTTGCAAGACTTTTAAAGTCCTTAATTTTTGCCTTGGAAAATTCTTAGCCTTTTGTTTCAAAGTTTTGTTTCAAGTTATTTTTTCCAATTTTTTTGCAAGAAAGAAAAAAATAATGCAAATAGAGCGAAAGTCTTAAATCATGTGTCTTGCTACTTTAGCCTTTGATAGAGCTTGGCTGTACTACTTGGAGGCTTTCATCTGCTTTATGAATATTCATGATTATTTTAGAACAGTGCTTTATTGCAACCTCCCAGCTAAGCAGCTTTTCTAGGCTGTGTGAAGGCTTTGAGGCCACCTAGAAAAGTTAGCCAGGTTGTTCTAAAATGCCTTCAGTTGTGATTCGACTTAACTTGTCCCATTATCTTGAAATAGGCCAAGTTCCCTTAGTCCATCAGGACATGCTGCCTCTGGGAAGACTGGTGACAGAGTGGCAGAACAAACTTCAGTTTCGCTCCACCATCAGAGAAAGACAAGTTAAATTACCTTCATGGAACCATCAATATTCCCATTCACTGATCCACCCTGAAATGGATTCCAACTGCCATCTTAGCTCCTTTTCTCAGGGAATCTATTCTATATGTTGTCATATGTGTGTTTGGCATACAGAAATTGAAAGAGTCTGTATTGGGTTTTATTTCTCTCAAGCAAAAGAATAATAGTAAATAACCTGTACAGTTATGTCTAGGTCAAAGCAATATCTCCTAATGTAATTACAAGCCCATAAAAGCCTGAGGCACATGTGCAGGTCCATAATGCAGCATTCATCACCACAATAACTAATTTAGAGCTTCTTGTAGATTCTGCCTTTTTTTCCCCCATTAAAATACACAGACATATCTGTCTTTTTATTTTCCCTTTTATACACTTGTGAAATCCATAGGCCTGCCCTGGGCTGGTGCCTTCTGCAATTCTGGGACACAAGTAGAAGGTCACATTCGTGGGATCCTAAGTACTCCGTGTGTATTACTTATGGCTGATGTGACCTTAAGGCAAGCCAGGTTTTAAACTACACATACTGAAATATTACTTCTTGCAGAACCAATATTACTGAGACCTTAAAGAAATAGTCTATCAGGCAGGTTAAATCTCCTCACTGATAACAAAAAATCAAATCAGCCAAGTTTGGTAGATGAAGTGTTCACCCTTCCCCCCACTCACCACACAGAGATCCAATTCATAATCCTCAGCTCTAAAATACAACGTGTTATCTTTTTGCCCAAGACTTGAATGGCACATGCTGTTCTGTGCTCTGCAAAGGCTGAATTGCCATTTTTAAGTCATCACCTTGAGAACAGCTGAAGGTGCACAGGAGCCTTGGCACACCTTCCCATATCCTTGAAGCATTTAACAACAAATATTCTTGACATAGAAAGAGCTGGAGTCACGTGCTGTGATTGCTTAAAAGATATAATAAGGTGTGCCAGTGATTTGGCATTTCTCAGAACAACTCAGACCAGCCCAAAGGTATTATTTATTGCTTTCACAGCCTATAACCCCTCCACCCTCCCATTGCAGACAGATTATAATTGTTTCAAAATTGTTCAAAACTCCTGTGTAGAGGCAAGTTCAACTCAGGTAAAAATCTGATTTAGTCCTCTAAAAGCAGAATTTGGACTGGAATAAAAATCACAACATTACAAACTGCTGCCTATCAACCTCACTAATCAAGACACGCTTTACCTGTTCTGTTCACAATACAGACCAAAGTCACCTGCACTTTTCACACCAACAGTATCAACCTAGCTTTGATATTTATTGCTGGTGATGTAAAAAGTATGAGCACCCCAAAGCATTTTTGTGTGTCTCAAACTCAATTTTCAACATGGGCTGCAAAGCTGACAAAGAACGAATCTTTTCTTCCCTATGGCAAATTGAGCTCCCACTGGATTTCTGGCACTTTCTTTCCTCTATTTCAGAGAACAACTGGGGTGCATCTCCCATAAAGATTATTTGTGTAGAGGTTTTCATCTCTGTCAGAGCCCCTTCACTTGGATAAATTTCCCTTGAGCCCCAGCTCAGGGTTAGTGTCCCAAGCTGAATTATCTTCCTCATAGGGTCTTCAAAGGGACACAGGAAAGAGGCCCCTTAAAGAGCCTGTGTTTGAAAATTTGGGTGTACACTCTCCCAAGTGCCTGTCCTAGGTGATTTTGAAAGCCACGGCTTATGCTCAAGAGGTAGCAGAGCCTTGTGAAAGAAGATGTCTGCTGTCACCATAGGAGGTCATTGTAGCCCATGGAGCAAGGGTTTAATCCAAACTACAGATATGAGTTATTGCAGGCTGGACTGAAGTGTCTGGGGTGATTTTGTAAGATTCTTCTGTTCTCTAAGTATCAGTCAGCAAAATCTGCAAAGTACATCACAGGACTGAGAGTATTTTCAGCCTTAGTCTGAAAGTTACTGAATAAGATGCATGCAGTATTAGCATTCTTTTTTTTTAGATATTTCAGATGCCCCCCCTTTTTTTTTTGCTAAGAATATACTTTACTGCTAATACACATATTCCTGATGCTATAAGAAAAATCTCAGTTCTCAGGTTCCAAAAAAAATTAATTTTATATTGATCAAAGCACTGTAAATATTCTAAGAAGGCTTCATTTTAAATTATGCAGCACAGAATCAACTTGGAAATTTCAAAGTGCATCATAAGATGCTTTGAAAATGTTTCAATCAACCCTCATATGGCTCAAAGATCCCTCTGTTCTGATTTTGCATAAACAAGCCTGCCCTGTCCTTACTGATGCTTCGAGGACTACCAACAAGGTGCTAATGAGGATTTTTGTGTGTGTGTGTGTGAGAGTAAGGGACATATCTCTTAACAAAGAATTTGACTAATCTGACAAGGTCACTTCTATATAAGCAGCCAAACATCTGTCAGACTGTAATGACTTCTTCTGATCAATAGTGACATGGCCAGATTTGAAACTGGCAACCTGGAGGCAAAAGGCTTTGTACCCTGTTACTAATCTCCTGAGCTCTCTAGTCCCCTCCGATGTGCTGCTTTCTAATGAATACATTCTACATTCAAAATGACAAATGGCTTCAATTAAAAAGAGATCTCGGGGAAAACATTTCCATGTTTGAATGGAAGACCCCACAGTATTACTCATTTATTCTTTTAGGCCACTGGAGTTAATATGTCAGTTCTGTAAATTAAAAGTTTCTGTGTGAATCATGAAGAAAGATGCCTGGGAGCTGCATTGCCTTGAGACACGAGCTGTTCCTCCTGTGCTCACCAGGAGGTGGGAAGCACAAGCTGGGATCAAGAGAGATGCACCCTTGAGAATGTCACTGGTGTCCACAGAATTGAAGCCCTGCCTCTCTTAGGACTTTGTAATTGTTACAATTTTAAAATACAGCAAGGATTGCAGATGCTGCAGGAGGGGGGAAACTGGGTGAGCTCAGTTACCATGAGAGGAAGAGCTCGTTGTTTTCCCCATTACTGTGAAGCTGGGTGAATGAAGTAGAAAGGCCAGCTTCTGCAAAACTGAACTTCAATAAGAACGATTATTTTTTATGGCCTTACCTACAACACAAACACTTTCTTTCAGCCTTGGTTGCTGGCAACAGATGGAAGGCTAACACAGGGGTCTAGGCGCACAATCACCTGCTTTGTGCACCCCACAGACCTTCTGACCACTTCGATGGTGCGCTTTTCAAAGTTAAGCCTTTAATTCAGGTATTCAGAGTCTGATCCTGACGTTCCTTCTGAAGCCTGAGGTCAAGTGAAAGCTGTGCAGTTCATAATGTTCCTCACAGACATACACACCAGGCAGTCCTGGGTCCACCTGAGTTGCAGAGCAGCAAGTTCAGGAGGTGAAGAGGAGAGACTGTGCTAGAAGAAATCTGTAAAAATCCTTGCCTTGATTTTAAGCAAAATATTTTAGAAGCATATAACTGTGGTAGGGCAGTAAGAAATGCAGTGGAGTTTATTGGCTCACATAACTCGATTATGCTTAAGCTTTGCTGCTTAAGCATTCTGTGGGAGCTGAACAAGGACAGAGGCAGAGACTATACAGCAGCACCAAAGCTTTTTGGCCTGAGCTCTTCACTGCTGAGCCTTACAGAGGATTTGCATGCACCCTGCAGCCCCCAAATCCCCTGAGCTAGTCAGTCTGCAATCAGCTATCCCAGCATGACTTGGAGCATCTCCACCAATTTACTTCCTGCTCTTGTCTCACAGCTGGATGCCTCAGGAGTGGCTTCACGTGGCCTGTGCTGCCCTGAGCTCTGTCAGGCAAAGAGGTCCTCATCTTGCTCTCTGCTGCAGCTGCCCCTCTGGGATGCCTCTGTCAGGTCAACAATTGAATCTTTGATGGTTTTACCCTGTTGCCTCTTGATTAAATTCCACCAGAGGCAAACTGGGCATGAAGCGTGACATTGTGAGCTCTTCTAAAATGTCTCACAACTACTTCTGCTGGCATGAAGGGACAAAGCAGAAGGCAGCGGGAAATGATATCAGGAGTTTTAAAGTGGTTAGAAGCTGATCTAGATGATTATATTGTCTGTAAAAAAGGACTCAGAGGCAGAAAATCACACTACTGCTTTGGAACCTCTTCTGTTCATGACACTGCTATGAAATATGAACTTCCCTTCCTCACTCTGAACTGTTTGAAGAGTTTTCTCTGACTTGACTGAAAGGTCATCTATGTGGTTGGGTCCAGGAATTCCCATCTGTCTTCTTTTCAGGTTCACGGGTTACCAACTCTACTTGTCTCAGCAACTTGAAAAACTTTCACATACTATTATCTTCAATTCAGACCAGTGAGGGTTTTTGCTAATGAGTTCCAAGAGGAAAAAAATTATTGTTTCATAAGGAAACACTAAAATGACAAAGATGAATCTTCTCGTCAACTGAAGAGCTGAAAAAAAGCCCAACACAGCTGAACTGCTGCAGTTCTGGATCATGCCTATGCTCATTTCTGCAAGGTTCCAGCATGTAAAAGTACATGGCAGTTCAAATGAGAACCTGATGAACTGAAATCCTCTAGACCTGATTACACAAAAAGTCCAGGAAAATTAACATCTACAGGCCTTGTTCATTAGCAGTGAGGCCACTGTCAAAGAGATTGTGTAAGGGGGCAGCACAAATGCAAGCTGAACGGCTGTGATGACACAAAATCAGATGTTATCAAAGCATATCCTAAACACTTAGGCATATAGAGGTTTTTTTATAGTTAAACTATATAGTTTTCACGAATATGAAATTACCTACCTTAACTATCACAATAAAAGCCATTGCTGTCATATCATCAAATTGCAAAAGTGGTCAGTACAAAAAAAGCAGTGAACCAACAGTAAAAGACCACTCACCATAACCCTATCGTAAGTATATCTTGCTCCGTGGCTTGAAACTGCAGCAAAGTCAAACCCACAATAAAGTTTTCCATTAAAGATCTAAGATGCAGCATGGCTGGGGAATAGCTGCTTTGGCTTTT
Organism: Corvus kubaryi; assembly: GCF_017639235.1. Lineage (NCBI taxonomy): Eukaryota > Metazoa > Chordata > Aves > Passeriformes > Corvidae > Corvus > Corvus kubaryi. The sequence continues at coordinate 13,317,852 of NW_024582059.1, forward strand.
GGCTAAACTCTGAACACATTTCTGGGACACAGAGGTTCTATTTGTACCCACACGGTGGTTCTACCCTCTGGCATTATCTGAATCCAGGATGCACAACCCACTAAACTTCACTCTGAATTTACAGGAATTCATTTAAATGAGACTTTCACAGGTCCATTCAGCCATCCAGTATATCACACCGTTTAAAGTCTACTACACAAAGCATAGCAGCAGGCAGATAGAAATCTCTGCCTTAAGTATTTTTGCCACTGATATTGAAGATCTGGAACTTGAAATCCATCTTAGGAAGATATCTGTGCGATAATTTATTTTAGCTTTGTACCAAATGTGAATTCTCTGGTGCTTCTCTCCTACTGTATAAAATGCTGAGGAGTCTGTTCAGATTTACAGTTCACTGATCTGTGCTGAAAGTATCTATTACAATAAGCAGAGGAATGAATGGAAGGGAAAATTGTCTATCAGCACTCTCAGAGAGGTGAAGTTTTCAAGAACAGCAATCAAGAAAGTTATAAAACAGCTCCATTTTGCAAGCGTAGCTCTGAGAACATTTCCCCATCAGCTCCAGTAAATTGCAACACGGCTGGGTGTATCTGTCAGTATATTGATGTCACTATTAAACACCTGAGAGAAACAGAGTGTCTGCAGAGTTGGAGAGTGAGAGAAACGAACACCAGCAGTCGAAAAGCAATTCAGTGGTAAATGCCTGTGTTTTCACAGGGAAGCAGCTTCCCAGAGCAATCTGAACTGCAGTTCAGGGCTGTTGGGAGCATTCAGAGGGCTTTAACCTGAAGAAGCACCAAATGTCACTACGGTTACTTACGTAACAGTCCAAACTGCTTTGTAACAAGTCATTTAAAGGCTTAAGGTAGTTTAAGGATTTTCTTGATGGTTACACTGATGTTGACAGGGCACTAGCTTTACAGTTTGCTAATATTTTTATACAATTTTTATAAAGAAGATTTAAAACTCTAAACAATAACCTAAATGCAAAAAAAAACCCAAAACAAGCCAACCCAAAAGAACCCCCACAAACCAAAAGAAAACAACCAGGTAAAACCCCACATGATTTATGTTACAAATATCAAGACAAACTTTTGTGTCAGCTTCACTATTGTAGTTTTCTACTTCATATAAATGGTATGATTTGAAATACTAAGAGGAAAAATTCACCTTGCTAGCCGGCTTGCCTGTCTTCTTGAACACACTTTTAATGAGGATCCAAAGGGCTGACACTTTGAAATGATACTTTATTCTTCTAGCTGCTGCAGAAATATTATTACTAGTAGTAGTATTATCAAAAGAAACATAAGAGACTCTCCTGGCCCCTACATCCTACCAATGCTAACCAAGCACTATCTGCAGAATCTTCATCAAGCCCAAATCTGTACCTCAGTTGCAATTTAGCACCTGGAGATGAGGATTATTGGTAACAACTGCTGATTCATTTGATTGTTATCATGCTTGGGGTGGCACTGCCTCCTTTTATGCCTGTCAGCACTTAACAGACAATAACAGCTAATTGCAATTAGTAACCATCACTAAACCTGCGCCAAACCCCAATTTCACTTCAGATTCCTGGCTGAAATACTAGCAGCATGCATAAACTGCACACGTCTCTACTCCTTACTCCCCAAAGCAGAGAGGCTTCCTGCTTTTCTGGGCAGGATCAGCTGGAGGATCCTTAGTGCTCATGAGATGCAAGGACCTAGATCTTATCCACCCTTCCTCTCTTTCTTTGTGCGCTCTGAGGCTGTGCCTCAGCACCAGCCATGGCAGCTCATAGAGCTTTCCTTTATCACTGGCTTAGGCTTTCTTGGCTGCTCCAAGCTACAGCAGAAACTTCAACCCAGTTTCCCAAGGATAAATGTCATCATCATAAATTATCACAACTAGCACCGAGTGTTTTCAACAGCCCACAAAAAATTCGACTCAGAGGATCTGCAGTGCAGGATTTAAAGTGAATCTGCCCTGTGCAGTGACTTAAGTGTTGAAATGTCTCAGGGTGTTAGCTCAGACAGCCAACACAATGTAATCACCGTGGTTAGCCAGCACGGGAAGAGCAGGGAAGAGCAGGAGAATACTCCAACTCTCACGCATTGTACTGAAGGGCAGGAGCCTGTAGGAGGCATGGACAACACCCACTGTAAGCAACCTGTGCTTGAAACACCCTGGAGTTAGAGGAGTACCTCTGTCATCGCATAATTAATGCTTCCCTTCTCTTTCCCTTCTACAAAATACCTTGGGAAAGACAAAGTGATGCAACTGAAGTGGGAAATACCGCTGCTGAGGTAAGTGGGCACACCAGCTGTTTCAAACAAAGAGCTGGAACAAATGGAAACGAAATGTGGCGAGAGCAAAAATTTTGCAAACTCTTTGGACTTCAAAGTGCACAACAAACCACTGTAGGGGAATCAGTAAATGCTGCGTATCCAAATCTGCACTGTAGCTCAAGCATCAGTATCCCCACAGATTCACAGCTCATTCAGAGGTGACTCCTTTTACTCAGGATTTCAAAACCGCAGTGGGAAAGCAGTGGTTGTTAGTAGATTCCTGTCCAAAATAACAGCTGGGGGACAACTGAACTGAAAGTCCATACAGGTGGAAGCTGTATCACTGGAGATACCCCTGAATGGTCTTGCAGCTAGCTGCCAGCGTGAGGAGTGCTGCAGTCAATATAAGATGCCAAATGACCGGTTTTCCTAAAAAACTGAGGTATGATATATACAGCCAGCAGGTAATGTGGCGGTGCCTCTTGTTTTATTTAATCATAGAGCAGCCTCTCATTTCTCTTGCTGCTTCTGGCCAGGTGTGTGTAGCACTTCACCTGGAGTACTGGTAGCTCCTGGAGGAATGTCTCACGCCTTCCAATGCCAAGATCTTTGCGACCACTGCTGTCTGCCTGGGCTGACATCAAGTGCTGATTGCCCAATAACGCGCCACTCCCTCTCTCTTTAGCCTCATTGAGAGTGTAAAAGAGAGAACAACCATCCACAGCCTCCTCATTACAACCCTCAGTGTGGTGCCCTTAAATAACACCTTTTTTGTGTAGGTCAATTGGCCAATATATAGTGGCTGCCATTGGCTCCTCTGAGTGCTTGCACAGCGCGCTGGGCGTGCATGCATGTAATTTATCATGTCAAACTCATTTTCTTTTACCCGCTATTGTTCCTGCCTTTCTTTTTCCACAGAGTTATTATTCTGCATGAATTTCCTTTGTAATTAAGTGGCTCGGTTGCCATTCCCAGCTCTGGAAAAATGACAAAGGGAAAACACGAGAAGCCTCAGCCTCAAATTGGTTTGCATTCAGCAGGGTTGCCTGCCATTTGCAGGGACCAGCAGATGTCAGCCTAAATTGAAAAATGGAAAAGAAATACTGTATCATAATGTTAGCATCTCCCATGCCAGATGGGAGCCTTACAGAACATGGCAGGAGCAGTTAGCCAGCAGTGGTTAAAATTCAGCGTTGGAACAAGTATGGTTACGCTGCATGCACCAATAGTGTATTTTGATTATAGAACTTAATTGTATCATGGATCAATGATAGTTTAATTTATGAGGATTGATTTTGTTAATTCAAGCAGTTCAAGAGGCACTGTTAAAGCTTCAGTTCATTTAACTGTATCTGACTTCAGCTTTACTCATTCTATCAGAAGATAAATGACTGTATATAAACTAATACCCTCCCCTCCCTATGTGTATATTTATTTCAGCATCTGTCACTAACTGTGAGTAACATTTAAATGTAAAGTGTTAGCTGGGCAGGGTACAGCATTGGGCTTTGAGTACTTTAAATCCAGTAACAAAAGTGGCATACGATTACTTGCACATGCACACACTGATTTTTCTGATGGTTTACTGTTGCTGTATCCCCAAATTTTGTAATAGATAATTGTTGCACTCACACTAAATAGCAACAGGACAGTTGTAAATGCTGTGTCAGAAGAAAAGAAGGATGGGCAAGCCTATTCAAGACATGGGTTATGCAGATCACAACTCACCAGTACGAACCTGACATCCAGTAAAAGTAAATGTACTGTTGAGCTTCCAGCCATCTCACAGGACTCTTTCTTGAAGATCCAGATCATAAAAACAGGCTTTACATGAAAACCTTAACATTTACTCAAAACTGACATTTCCCACCAATCCACTCCACATGCTTTTCTATCCTTGATTTTTTGGGCGAAAGAACTGGGAGTTAGAAAATCAGGCAAATATAATCCCAAAGAAAAAAACCCAAGTTAATGATTTTTATGAAACTGCAATGCATTTTCTAACCCCTGAGGATTCTCACCTGAATGTGAAAGCAATCTCCTGAAACAAGTCAAATCACAGGCAGGAACTGGTTTGTCAGCTTTGAATCGACTGTTGATGAGGAAAAGCATTCATACGCGCACCTTAATTTCACACTGGCTTTTGCATCTTCCTCTGTTTTTTGCTTAATCTGATAAAATCAGACGATGCTTACTCCACCCTTGTGCTGCCCGTGACAAGCCAAATCCACACAGGATGCACCTTGCTGCAGCCTCTGCACTTTACAAGGAGTCTGAGGTTTTTGTCACCACAACTAGGCAATCAATAAACATATGTTTTCACTCGTTTGTTTTAATCCTTAATCCCATGCTAATCCAGTATCACTTGCACTAGAGTGGGGGAAAGGAATAGAATCATAGAACCACAGAATATCTCAAATTGGAAGGAATCCATGTATTGATCTTATAGAAAACAAGAAAAGGGGATGCATATTTCTACAGAGACCTAATGAATCAGGAAGGCTTGTCACCATGTGACAAGCATGAGCTGTGCAGAGATACTCGAAAAGCAAATAAATTATCTTTCTGTCAACAAAGTGTCATATCACAGGAGACTGCAAAATGGAAAGCTTTTATGAGGTAGGGGGAAATTCTTCTCTTTCCTGCACTGTTATATCAGCCCTTTGAGCCAGCTTTGCTTCACCTGTTTAGAATTCAGTGGAACAGTGCCGACTCAGACCATCTGATGCTTTCTTGAGCTTTTGGAAAAAACAGCAGAAAAGGATTCATTATATGGTCGACAATCATAGCATCAATAAAAATACAAATTACAAAATGAAATCAGAGCACAAAGAGAGAATGGCACACAGGAAAATATTAGGCCACAAATTGCAAGAGGCAACAACAGTGATAACCAATAAAAGGGATAAAAACCAAAATGAAACAAATGGTCCAAAATACATTTTGTGTTCAGCTCTGTGCCCTGCCTAGTCCTTCCATATCTTTAACAATTAAAGTCAACACACCCATAGCCAAGTAATTGTGGCTCCAGGGGTCTCTCAAACCACAATAACAGCAGATGCTTTCCCAGGGCATGTCAGTCACTGGCTCCTTCCCTGGCCAAACACTCCCAAATCTCCCATGCAAGGACTTTCCTGTCCCTTTGGACCAGGGAGTAGGACATTCTCTAACTAGGTCTTCACATTTCTTTTGCTGATTTCAGGGTTTCTCAGACAGATTTGCATTTTACAGCAGAGGTGGGGAGAAAACTCAGAGCTCCAAAAGGGATGTTATCTCTCCCTTTCAAATCAGCAAGAAAAAATGTTCTTGCTTCCTAATGAAGAATCAGTCTCCCACACAGGGATGTTCTTTCCTTGAGAGTGGCAAATTGGAGGGGACAAAGCAGAGCAGGCAGGCTTATCCTCTCACCAAGTTTTCCCATTTGAGTCAAGACACTTTTTCAGAACAACCTTAGTGGGCCCCAAGGTGTTTCATCTCTTTTCAAGTTTACCTCTAAAAAAAGCTTGTCTTTTTTCCACTCTGAATCCCCCAAGACTTAGTTGAGTCTCTCTCGCTCCTATTTCATGTTACACAACCTATAATAACATATATTGGTGGGAAAGAAACCAAGCAGTAGCAATTTGTAATAGATTTCTGCAGAGTAGCACAAAGGCAATTTGATCCAGCTTAAGAAAAATCAGCAGCATATGAAAACATGTTCTGCTCATGACAAAAATCTTTCTGTTCTTCCCCATCTGGCATTAAATCATCAAGCCTTACATAAATGCTTAATTTTGGTCAAGGGGGTGTGCTGACTGGGTACAATGGTGCTGCCTACCTGAAGTGTAGCTTGAGTCACACAGAAAGAAAATCAGTGGTAGGACAAAAATACTTTCTCGTCATCTCTCCTGCTCTTTGTTTTATCTTGCTCACCAGATAGATTCATTCTGCCTTCCTCGAGAAGACCTGAATCTATTCTGAAGCATACCCTGATCCAAGCTTTAGCCCTCTGGAAATCACACAGACCCCATGAATGTTAACTAAGGAATCACTGCCTACAATCATTTTACCTTTTCCTTTTGTTATTAATCCTGTTGTTTTTCTATATGTTTCTCCTCTGTTTCAGTATCTCTCTTGTCAAATACCGCTTTTCCTTTGTTTCTTGCTGCTTTCCAGTTTTGGATGCTCTCCAGCAGCATGGCAGCCTTCAGCTCAGAGTACATGTCCCCTTTGCCTGTGAGTATTTCCCCTAATGCTGACTTCTCTCACTCCACGAGTGTAATCCCTGTCATCTCTATCAGGACTCATTTCACACTTAGGCTTTTCAGGGTTATTTTGTTGCACATTCTCAACACAGCTCCTCCTTTTGTCCCTCTCCCACTTTCATTTTCTGGTGACATTCCAAGGATTGGATCCTGCTGAGCAGCCACTTGTTAGGAAGCAGAAAAGAGGAGCCTCTGGGGACTGGACTATACTATTTCTCTGCCCAGGACTGTTATGGTTGTGGGCAGGTGGTGTGTGACTCACCACAGTGCGAGCACAAATGTACTGGACTGGTACAGCATTAAAACCATTCAAGGGGTTTCTCTCTCTGTAGGAGAGAGAAATTGGAAATCTGAAACAGAGCCACATGGCTACCAGTGGAACATAAGTGAACTCTTTACAGTGTAATTATACTCACCAGAGCACTCAAAAATAATTGCTATCCTTAAGAATCAAGCTGCTTGTTTTAATCTTAATGGGGTAAACTGTTTTAGAGGGTATTGGTACAAAGGAAGGAGAGGCCAGACAAAGCAAGATGCTTTCCTTTTTGTTTTCATTGTGTTTGTCTTTAAGACTTGGATTTTTATCCTTCTGTACACCTGCACAATACAATAATTATCAAATTAGTTGCTGTCAGTACTCATTCCATACGGTCAGATAAAAGGCTCGTGAGGACACATGCGCAATAAAGATGTTTAATCTGGAGAATTTTAAATTAGGAGGAATATCTAGTAATTCATGTAATACTGACAACATACAAGTAAATCAGAGGAAGCTTCTAAAGCAAAAATGTCATTATTTTCTGAAAGATTATAGCAGTTCAACAGTCTGGATAGTTCTGTGGAGAAATTGGGTTCTCAGCTCCTAGGAGAATACAGGGAAGCTTTGTGATTTCAAACTGTGCCATTTTGATCTGCCAGCTGAAAGGAGAGTTAGTCTCATAATGCAACAGGACATGAAACAGAGGGGATTTTTAAAAAGGGTTGTAACAGTTTATGTGCAAGCATTTTTGTATCTACATACCTCAGCAAATTCTCTTTGAATTCTAAATTGTTTAGCTTCAAGTGTTCTGGGAGCTCCAGAAGAGCACATAATTTCAAGCTAACTGTTTGAAATGCTGTGACAAATAGTCCCTCTCCAAGAAGAAAGTATTGGACATCAAAGTCATCCCAGGAGGAGGGTAAAACAGAATCACTCAATATATTTATTTTACATTACTTTTCACCATCAAAATGCATAAAGTCATGTAGGATGCCAAATAAGGAGCTAGAGCCTCTGCAGTTACCAGAAAGAGTAGTTTTTCTGAAGTTAATTTTTAATGCTGAGAGACACAGCAGTGTCTCATTTATTCTCAGCTGTGGGTGTTTGCGGCATTTTTTGGTTCCATGCGAAACCCTGCTCTCAAGTCAGGTGTCACCAGGCCAGGCAGTAAAGCCTGGAATTTTCAATTGCAACCCCTGTGTCACAGAAAGGACACACCTGCCTGAGAAACAGGGAAGGGAAATTTATTGAGGTGTGGCCTTGAAGGGGAGCTACCACTAAAGGAGAGTTTAATTTTTTAAGGCCCACATGAATCAGCTTTCTGGGAGAAACTGAAGTGGTACATGCGCAGACAAGACCCTAAAGGAGTGTATGGGCACCAGCCATGTTTGGAAAGCTCATAAGATGAAGCAGATCAGAGATCACACAACACACCTCCTTAAAACCAAACACAGAGGTGTACTGAGGTGAGAGACAAAGATGCTGTTCCCAAGGCAATTTCTTTACCACTCCTGGATTATGGCAGTAATGGATTTGGATGCAAATTCCCAAAGCAAGTACTTGACAGATAAAGCAGTGAATGGTCAGCATAACAATGATGGTGGGGAATATGTTACATGCTGCCTGCTCCAAAGAAATGTAGAAACTCAGAGCAGCATGGATGTAAAAACTGAGCCCTTGTGAGTCTTCACAGTGTGTCTGGAGTCAACTGGCAGGAAATAAAAGCAAGTTAAAAGCATGAAACTGCATGGGATTAATCACAGAAAGATTGAAATGTTGCAGCAGTATTGACCACTTGAGAGGTGAATTGCTGTGATCAGTCCTGTCAGGTTCAAGAGACAGGCCCAACATCATCAACACTTGCAGCATGCTGTTCTCAGCACACATGAGCACATGGCTGCTGCTGTAACTCAGCAGAGGAGAGCCATCATGCTGCGGGAAGACCACAAGTCAAACAAAAATTTCTCATTAAAAATGTTATCTGGGAAGGGATTGTCACTGCCAGCACTGTGGAAAATAATTGTGGAAAGAAAAGTAGTAAACAGGATGGTGATGAAAGACTACTCCAAGAAAGTCCTTTTACCACCAGACATCATTATTTTAGTCAGTAGCTGTGAAGCAAGATCTATCCAATTTACAAAGACCTTAAAAACTGATTATAGTCTTCAATTCTTCCTGAGATCAGCAACCCACCCTAACTCTCACAGTGGCTTTGGAAAGGTACCAGCATTTACTGGTTTGGTGGTACTCTCCAGAGATGGCAAACAGACTGATGTTCTTAAGAAGTGCTCTGGTTGCAGGCTGTGAGGCTCACAAGCTCACCTTAGAATGGCCTGAGAGTCAAAAGGTGCAGACACAACAGGAGACTGGCAAAACATCTTTACTTGAGCAGGAACCTTGTTCTTAACCTGTAAATGTTGTCAGGCACTCCTCTGTTACTTCAGCTTTTTATATGCCTGTTGTAAGTGTTAATTTACTTCTGTCAAACATTGTTCTTTTCAACATCCTTGCAGTAGAGTACCTGCTGTGCACGTGTTTCTCCAAGTAGCTCTGTTCCATCAGGCAGAGGAGTGACACACATGCAGTTTGGTATTTATTCATTGCTATTACCACCTAAGCCTGAGATTTTAAACACTTTGCCACACTAACGCTGCCACTAGCACTGCTCTTTGCATGCAGGAGGAACTGCCTTTGTTCTGCAAGTTCAATAGGGTTAGCAGAACTAAAGGGCTGCAAAACCAACCCTGCATTTTTAGCTTCCCTCAATTTACACTGACAAACTTATACTGAAAAAGATGTTGGACATCTTTTGCTGTAGTATTTAAGTCTATTTTGGGATTTTTAAACGCAAAATGTAATCTCATTATTTTCTTAAATATTTTGTAATTACTTGGCTTAAATTTGACTGGGTGGGTCTCATTCAGATAATGATTCAATCTGTTTTTGCAGTAAGTTACTGCAAAAGACTTCAGAATTGCAGGCAGCTGACATCAGGTAATTTGACATAAGATAGACGCTTCACTCAATGAGTTTATTTTTATCAGTGCTCATGAGCCAAGGAAAGCTCTTTGCATACGCATCAAAGCACAAGCTGGGGTAGGCTGGCTATATACCCATATCTACCTTATACCCCAATTTTGATCTAATACTTGGAGGTAGCACAATAAGAGCTGAGATTGCCCGAAGTGCCCCAGATGCCCCTAGCTTAATCATGTTCTTCCCAGTAAGAAAGCAAGCACACTATTCAGACCCACTCAGCCTCAGTTTTGCTGCTGCTGTTGATGGCTTTCCTGCCATGTTTCAGAAGTTGCATAATTCTTCATTCTGTATCTCCCTCCTGCTTTCAGGCAGAAATCAAGACCTTCCTTGTCTTTAAATGCTTTAATGAAACATCCTTTTACAGATCAACATGTCTTGCCATACATTCTCTGTCTTCAGTAAACAGGAAGTTTTTCTGATCAGCACAGAAGAGAATTTTTCATCTCCCTCTAAGTAATGTTAAAAAACCTTACAAGTCTATCCTATGTCTTGAGCAACAAATTCACATATTTATTTATAATAATCTCTGTGTTCTTTCCCTTGATTATCTGTTTCTGCAATGTTTTTAGCTATTCTCTGGTTTTAACTCTCCTCTTCTACCTTTGTATCTTTAAACCTGCCTCTACTCCTGTTTCAAAAGATACATCAAGATCTACCTGCTGGCTACAATCTTCTCGTGGGCAGCATTGCTGGGTGACCAACAGTGTACCTTAACCTGAAAGGATCTCCAAGTATTTTTATAACAGATGGATGGTTTTTCACTGTTGATACAGGGCCTTTGGCATAGACACATTTTCACAGTCAATGGAAAAATGACCTGAGATACAACCTGCAGGCCGAGCTGTGAAACTGGCTACCAAGTGAGTGGAGAGATTGTACATACACCTCTAAAAAATGAAAAGCATGGCATGGAGCTTAAAACAGGGGACACTAGACAGCTTCTCACCCATGTGCACTTTATTCTCTAACTAAAATGTGTATCGCCTGGTTGAAAAGTAATTTTTCCCCATCAGCTTTTCCTGTTACTGCCTGGGGAAAAAAAAAAAGGATATACTGACAAACAACAATGAACAACGGTCAGCAACAATGAAATACTGTGTTTGTGTAGAAATAGATTGAAGGAATGCTCTTTCCCTTCTTCCAAACAAGCTTTTTGGAGTTTTGTGCTGTACTATAACAAAACTAAAATGATGGTAATTGGGGTGCCCGTAGGACATAGCAAACTGAAAAGAACAGAGGGATGGAAAAATCTGTCCTTATCTTATGGCTCAGGAGAAATGTGGTGCAAGGATATTGCATCATAAACAATTTCCAAAGTCATTGCAGCCTGGTCATTCTCAGAAACAGCAGGGAAGAAGAAAGAAATGCAGGGTAGGACACAGGGAAGGCAGAGAAAAGGCAGGGCTGTGGTCCAGTCCCAGCAAATGTACTTGGGTGCTGTGAGAGCTGGGAGAACAATCCCTCACAGCTGGGCATCCTAACTGTTGATGAACACTCCCCCATATCTTACTTTTAATTTATTTTTCTCTTCATACTTATTTAGGACAGCAAATGTATTGTTATTTATGCATTTTGTTGAACACTTACAAACATGTCCGGTGTTATTTCCCTGATTTGTACCTTTCTCCCACAGTTATTTAAGCATCTGACCTTCCTTTGGGGCCATAATGGCCATATATACTAGTTAAGTCAAAGTCCAAACCTATACAAACAAGGTAAGCCCACAGACAAGTTGAAGGGTGGTCCTAGACCTATATCTTCTGCTCTGAAAGCTAAGAGTTCCTCATAGCTGTCATCATATTTCTATTTAGCTCACACAAATAATTTCACATATAAAGGAATGATCAGTACTTTTTGGCCAATAAAGGCTGTTTTTAATGCACATTTGGCCTCTCCTTCCAGGAAACTGGCAACAGGATGAGAGGACATGGCTTCAAGCTGTGCCAGGGGAGGTGCAGGCTGAACATCAGGAGGAATTTCTTCATGGAACCTTAGAATGGACTGCCCAGGGAGCTAGTGGAGTCACCATCCCTGGAAGTGTTCAAGAAATGGCTGGACATGGCACTCAGTGCCGTGGTCTGGTTGACAAGGTGGTGATCAGGCAAAGGTTGGACACAATGACCTCAGAGGTCTGTTCCAACCTAAATGATTCTGTGATTCTGTGATTCATTGCTGATGGCATTCCAGTTTCCTCTGCTACGTTTTAGCTTTTAGTGAATCTCTCTCCCTTTTTTGTAAGAAAAGTTCCTGTTTTTCCAGGATTACATTTATTATGATAGTGTGTACCTATTAAGAAGCTGTAATAATGCCAGGTGTTGGGGCCAAGGTAGCAAAGTGATCAACTTAGACCCTAGAAATTATTGATGAAAACTATACTTGAGGTCTAGTATGTTCTTCTAGAATGTGTCTAAATGCTGAGCCTGAAAATTGTCTCGCTTGTATAAGCTGGTAATGGCCCTTTCTTTGAAAGGAAATAATAGTAGACAATTTTCTCATGTGTATTCTTTTCCCTTCAGTAAGTAGCAGTAAGTAGCCTAGCAATGGATGGCTGAACCTTTTTTTCCCTCCCAAGGCAATTTGCAGAGGAGTCAGAGTCGTCAGATGGAGCTGACGATAATTCTTTATCTAAACAAGTCTGTCATTTTAGGATTTTGTTTTAGTTGCCACCATTCTTGACTTTGCCATTCATCACACTAAATCTGTGTGAAGGTGAGATATACTGGTCCAATGGCTAAAAAAGAATTTAGAAAGCCTATAGTATTTATAGAGGACTTCTGGGCACTTCAGATAATTTTCATGTTATCTCCCAACTCTTGCAGATTGAATAGCAAGCTTTCTGGAAGTGCTTGCCCACTGTTTGTAAACAGCCATGGTCGTTTTGTTTGCAACTTGCTCTTTCTAAGACAAGAATTTTCAACAGCAGCCACAGCAATCAGTGTTTTCAGAAACACTTTGGTTTGTTTACATGCAACATGTGAGTGCAGAAGACTGTTTTCAGCTCGCAGCCACCACAGATTTCTGAGGGTGGGGAAGCAGGGCAAGGAAGTTCATTACAAGCCAGTGCGTTGGTTGTAACATATCTATAGCAACTTCAGCTAGGAAGCAGCTTGCTGATAAAGCTTTCTTACCATGCACTCTTGACTGGAGTCCCATCTGAACAGAGTGTTTTATTTTATCTCACCCTTGAGAACTCTCCTGCCATCAGGGCCATCATACAAAAGGGGAGAATGGCAGCTTTGCAAAGGGAAAATTACTGCGATGGAACTACTGTCTATTTCAAAAACAAAGTACTACTTTGTACTAGTATAAAACTGCTGAAATATTTGTACTACTTATAAAACTGCTGAAAATATGATTACACCAGGATGATTTAGTAAATACAAAAACTTCTTCCACAATAATTAAAGGTTTCCATCTTCTGCTGTTGATAACACTCTAGCATGGGAGCAGGAGTATTGGGCTCAGGCTTCCCAGCAGTCAGCTGAGCATGGGAAGAAGTATGAATCAATAAAATTAAAACTGAAGGAAAAAATGTAGACCTCTGTGTGATACATCTGATGGCCTGAAGGGGTTAATGAAATGCATGGAGCTGCTAGGCATTTGTTTCTGCAGCCAGTAGCAGCCACCAGTGACAGATGTGCAAAGCCACGTACACTTTCATTCTTTGAAAGTGTCCAAACTTTTTGTGTGTTGTCTTCTTTTGTTTCATACTCTCCAGCTCACCTGCCCAATTGAGCTGCTAGGGAGATTCAGTTTTGCAATTGCCTCAATGCACTTATTATCCCACTGTCAAATGCACTTAATCATCAGGTGCCTACTGATTTTGGTGGGATTTAGCTGTAATGTTGCTCCTAATAGATGCTTTCAGTCACTGCTGAATTCAGAAATAATGGTTTCTTTCATGCTTGCTGCCAATGTAGATGTTATTATCGCAGAGAAAAAAAATAATTGAACAAAAACACCCCAGATGTAGGGACAGACGGCAATATGCACGAGTCAGCACCAGGCAGGCCTGGGCTAGCAAGGGAGCTTGGCACGAGCTGTGCTGGCTGTGCAGCTAGAAATGGTCTGTGAGGAAAACCAGCCACTGGTCTCACTGGGAATTCCAAGCATATGAGGGGCTGGGTTCAGCCATAACTTGCTTGGTATAGGTGAGGAAATGATAGCACAAACTCTGGAGTAAATGGGATGGGCTTGTCAAAGCCAAACCAGACAAAATGGTTATTGAGTCACCCAAATAAAGAGAGCACAGTTCACTCTGAAGTACAAAGGCTCAGGTTGGCTTTGTGATCCCTCACAGGGGCTGTGGGCAGAGATGAGCGTTCAGAGTTGTTGCCTGCTGTCATTAGGGAATGCAAATCAGAGCATGAAGATGAAAGCAGAGGGGTGACAAAGTGCCTCGGGAACCACCTACCCTGGCTGATGCCTGAAAAGTTCTCCTGGGATTTCAGACTGATTGCTGTCTATTCTGCATAATGGGTAGGCTGACTGATTGATCCTCAGTTATTTTCCAATGGTTTGCCTCATGAGTCCAGGCAGCTCGGGTACAATCACAAGCCCATAAATAAGCTTCAGTGACTGATACAAACCTATCTTCACAGCGAACAATCTGCGTTTTAGTTTTTAAAAATAGACAAAGCCAACTATAATTAGTTTGTATACATCTGAAGAAAGATTTGAATGGATTGTTAAACAGTATTAAAAGGGGAGCATACATTTATTAGTATTTTAAAGTATTATTTTTTACTATATTTTAAATAGTAAAATGAGAATTAGTTTCAGTACTATTTCTATTAGGGAAATTAGTTTTCTAAGTGTTACTCAAACACATGTGGTTTTAATCAGAATTTTTACTTTACTCCAATGGAATCTGTAGTTTCATGAGAAGAGGAAAAAAAAAAAAAAAAGGAGAAAAGAGGAAAGAAAACCAGTACAACAACATAGAAATTATCTGATTGCTGGGGCAAAATAGTGCCTGTGAAGATGAGGACCCAGATTGAAGGATTTAGAGAGAAGGGCAGCAAAGGCAAAGAAAGTCACATTAAAACAGAGATGCAGTCTCTGGTGGGTCATTTGAATTTAATCTTCAGAGTAATTTTCATGCCATTTAGCCATAATGGCAGCAGGAATAAAGAGGACTAAACACATTAAAATGACAAAGTCATACAAGGAGGGATTTGGGCTTGTAGTCATTATATTTGATAAAATGCCATGATACAGTAGGCTGAGTTAGTGCCATACCAAAGATTTTTGTTTACAGAAAAAATGTGGTATGCAACAGGAGAAAGGTCTGTAGCACACTCATTCAGGGTCCATGGTACATTAAGAACCTGTCAATTACAGAGAATAAAGGATTTCCGACCTCAAAAAACCCAGGCTTGGATTGAAAACTTTCATCAATTCTCCACTGCTGTCCTTAACCACAAGCCACGAGAGGATGCCCCTGAAGCTGGAGGGATGCTGTTCAGTGCTGCACATTTTTGTAATTCAAGTAGCCAGAACCCAGAGGCACGTGCCCATGGACACTCTTCAGCACCATTGCTGCTGGTGGGGAATGTTCATTTCCGTTTGGAACAACAAAAGGTAGATTTATGCATCTGAGGGAAGATACTGTGGATTATCTTATCCACACACAGCATGGCAGGAATTCAGTCATTTCATGGACACTCATCTTAAGATCTTGTAATGTACATTAAGTAATACTAAGAAGAGAGCTGAAGATTCCCATGTGTTTTCAAGAAAAGTTCCTGATAGTGGGGCACAAATTAATTCAGGGATCTTCAAAACATTCTGTGTTTTAATAGGAAAAGGGAGTGAGACAAACACAGAGCCACAGAAAACCTGGTCAAATAGCATTAACTAAGGCAATAACCAGAAACAAACCTGGCCAGTCACACCAGAGGATAGGATATCAAGAAACTGCAGCAGCTTGGGACTTTGCAAAGAATAAGAATAAAAACCTGAAGGTTTATTTTTTTAGGCAGACAGGCATCAATTAAAAATATTTCTTTATTAGATTGTTGCTTTACAAATCACATGCAGACTGAAGTTAATTTCATCTTGCCTCAGTAGTTAGTGAACATCATGCAGAAACAAACAAAACCATGGATTTATAGAGCTCAAACTTAGAAAACACTTTGGTTATATAATTTAATCTTGTGTACTTTATAGGTCAAATGCTAAAATCTGTGTGAAGCCAATATAACAATGTTTGCTTAAAACACATCACCTAAGGAAAATCCAGCTGTGGTTTAAATATTTCAAGCAGCAGAGAAAATCCACCAAATCTATTACGGTGTTTATCCTGTGACTAATTAAACTGCTAAAAATACCTTATTTCTGATCTGAATGTATTCCTCTTAGTTTTTTGCTGCCAGACTCAAAAAACCTAGTTTATCATTATACTGGTTACATGAAAAAAATAATGAATCAATTAAATGCTCCCATATCAAAGTATGTGGTGGATAATGGTAGGCAAAATGAAAAATATATTTTTTCCAAACAGAATATATACCCATGATTATCAATTGATACAATGAGCTAAGTAGTAATCCAGCATCTGAGTCATCAAAATCTATCTGTCACTTTTGATTTGCAGTGAGGGTGTAAAGGAATAATCAAAACAAGCTTTCTCTTGAGAACTGATTCTCAGCAACATTGTGTGAGTATGTCTATGTGATGTAACAGTAGAACATAATTAGATTTGTGCTTCCAAATCATGCTAATATAAACAAGATGCTTTGTTTTCCCCTATCTCCAACCTATGGACTCCTTGTGGTTGCACACGTGGCTACAGCCAAAGGACATCTTGGAGGATCGGCACTAGAAAAGACATTACATTGGGAAACTTAGTGCTGTTAAAGAAACAAAGTATTTAAAAGCAAAGCTAAATTCACCTGCAGGTTGCTTCATTTGACTAACTTTGCATTTAGGACTGACTTAAGTACGATACAACAAGTAGCCACTGAAGGTAGTTACTGGTGGATACTGGGCTGGTATAGAGCCAGTTGCCAGTCTGAGCCAGACTTCCTGACCATAATTTAACTCTAATAAAGCACTTCCAGTAATTACTCTGTCAGTGTACTTATTACTGTTAATACTTTCAGCCTGAAAAGTAAGTTTGTCTATTCCATCAATGACCAGATAGCCAGAGGCACGTGGACTAAATGATTCAATAGTATATTCAAAAACATAGACCCCCAGATACGGAACATGGAACTTTCCAGTTGCTGGGGCAAATGAGGCGCCGTAGTTGACATCCAGATTGTTAAATCTGATGGGTCCTGGAGTTGTCATTCCATATGTATGAGAAGCAAAAAAAGCCACCATAGGTGCATATCTGTATGATCCTTTTGAAAAATCTGGAAAGGAATAAATAACAATTTCAAGTGATGTTACATTGTACAAAGGCAACTTGGACCAGTCAGAAGATCAAAAGCAGACTTTCTGATGTCACATCATCCTGTGGATGGTGGACCTTGAGCAAATGAAACATAGTATTCCTGCATAAACACATCTGTCTATACTGGATAAAGAGTAATTTTCTTCACAATTAGTGCTTGGTGTATTCACCAGAGAAAAATTTTAGAAACAGCAAGGGGACTTTATGTTTGTTTATCTATGGTATCACTAAGGGAGCTTTCTTTCCACCCCACACCCCCTCCTAGTTTTTCCCACCCCAGGATCTCTTTCACTGTTCATGTGAGAGAGCTGAAGCCAAGAATTTCACCACAGATCTTAGACAAACACTGAGGAGGTTTAGCACTCATGATGTTAAATGAGGGAATAAAAGTGTATGTGTTTCTCTTCAAGCTGAGCCTGCACAGTATCATTCCCTGCTTCTGTACAAATGATTTCATTCACTATTCATATACTGTCATGAGTGAAAATCAGCCTAATGACTGCTGAAAGATGCATAAAATTCACATTCCATGTGGCCTGGGTGTAAATTATTTATTTGTTTTCTGGACCGAATAAGCATAATTTTCACTTTTTTTTTCCTTTTGAAATCTTTCAAGGGCTGCACCCTTTGTTGATGAAAGCCAGAGGCAAGCCTAACATGATTTCTGGAGGCCATAGTCCCACGCATCCTGGTAGCTACTGGTATTTATAGAACATTTATGGCTGCATTGAAGCTAGTATTCCCCAGCGATGTGATTCTACCTCCACCTTCAAAATCCATGACATCGTGTTCAAATATATCTATTCCACACCCTCCCACTCTGCACATTTCAGCAGGGAGCTTTCCAGCTATTATGGCAGGTCCCAAAACAATTTAATCCCATCATCTGGTCATATTAAAAAAAGAGATCATGAGTCACCCGTGGGGATTGATGTCTTCAGCACCAAAACACAGGACTCTGCTACTTGAGTTGTCACTCATTAAAGTGAAACGTGAGACCTCTGACCAGCAAATGCTCTGTAATTAGGCCCTGGGGCAGAGGCCTGGACTGATGGTGTATTGCACTGCTAAATTCTGTACTTGCCAACACTCAGGGAATTGTCGTTCACCAGCTTCACACTACAGTTGACTCCTCCGAAGGGGTGGCGACAGGCACAGACAAAACTCTGCCTGTCATTGACACAGGTCCCTCCATTCTGGCACGGGGAACTGGCACACGCTGAAAACTGCCCTGTGAAAGAGAGAGAGGAAATCCAACAGCCTCAGTTGCAACATCCTGACAGTGAGACACTTCCTAAGTATGCAGTATTTTGGAAAGGCTCTTTATCAATTCACAATCTCTGCTGAAGTTCTTAGTGAAGGCCAACTTCAGATCCTGTCCAGCCTCCCTCTTTACCTGAGCACAGCACACCTTCAGCTATCCTCCAAGACATTCAAGATTACCTGTAAATTCTAGGTTCTGCCAGCCTCAGAGGGTCAGGAACATGCAGTGAGAAAAAATGTCCTCCAAAGAAGTTAGATCAGGCTGCTCTTTCTGGACTGGGCCATCTTATCCTTGGGTGTACCAAAACAGATTTTGTACTGCTGGTGTTCAGGTTGGACTGTCTTGTCTATGGTATTTTTCACCCAGGCACGTCACAAACATTGCAGAAGAGTCAGGCTCCTGGTGATGAAAGGTCTTAAATGCTATCCCAGCCACTTCAAGTATTTGTCCGTAAAAAACTCCGTAATTTCAGGATATCTACCAAGATTGTTGTAGGAATTTTGGATTGCAAGCAAGAAAAATTACACCAAACAGGCAGCTTTGCAGAGCACCCTTACTGAGGATGTCCTTGCCTCTGTTCCCAACTGGTATGAGCTGGCCAAACTACACTCAGCCAATACAGATAAATCTGTCAGGCCAGTGCTGCTGAGCTCTGAGACAGTAATTACTGAGTGTAATTGAATAATGTGTTGTCATAGCAGTTTTTTGGAGGGAGAAAATTCAGGTCACATTAAAAATTAAATATTGCTATGAATAATTCTGAACACAAAGCATTCTCAAACCACACAGTTTTGCTTGCTTTTGGTATGGTCAAATAAAACTTAGATATTTTAGAAAACAAACCTTTTCTTTGCCAGGAACTACCTGCAGACCTCTGGAAAGAGAACTCCACACAGTCCTGTGATGGTAAATCTAGGTTTGTAGGTCAGAACCGAAAAAGTCTTGCAGAAAAGCATCTGTTTATTGCCAGGAAACTGTTGAGCTGGATTTCACGTAGATGTTTCAGTAATTGCAGTGTTATCTTCATTTTACCAACCAGATATTTCACAGACTGCTGCATTAAGGCAAACTGTTTCTGTGTGATATTTTAGTTCAGTGAGCAGAATGCTGAGGCACATTGTGCAGTGACACTTGAATTTGCTCTGATATAGCATATGGATTTATAAACACAACAGTCATTCTTTTCACAGAAAAGAATGTCTGTTCTGTAATGCCTGAAATAAAGCAATTTAGGACTGTCATGACTGGGGTCACAGCCCAGGCAACTGGACATGAGGAAATAATGTTTTTTCTCTCAGATAATAGTTTGCTAAGTCCTTCATTGAAGTTATTTTTCACTCACATTTACCGAGCACCCACAACATTTCACTGATATTTACCAAGCATCCATATATTTACCAAGTGTCAAAGAAAAGCAGAAAAGGAAGGAAAACAGCTGATTGTGCTGACTCTATCATATTCCCAAAATACAAAAGCTTCCTGTAAGAGCTCAGCAGTCTCTCTGCTAATTGGCCTCTGCTTATCATAAACAAGAAGTAAATCCAAGAATCAGGAAAAAGATCACTAAAAGGAAACGATAATGAGATTGAGACTAGTGCTTTGGAAGTCTGCTGTGGGGTGATTCTGCCCGAACTTAACCTTGGAGTTAATTCAAATTTAGACACAGCTTTAGCTACATTAAATTAACCCTCCAGGTGAAGCACTGCTTAACAGCATCAGGGAAGCTCCTCCATTTTCTAGAATAGGAGAAGTTGTGCGGGGGTTTGAGTCAAGTTAGGATTTTCAGAGCAAGAGGCAAACGCTGCAGATCTCCACTGCACCAATAATCTCCATGTAACTATGCTATAATAGCATCTTTCTGCTGTCATTTCTGGCTGAGGCTCCTCCTCTGCCCAGTATTTTCTTTTATCTTACTGAAGGGTGTCCTGAGACACCACGTCTGAATAATCTCCTTGGGATAAAGATGCCAGAAGGTTCAGATTAGGAAAGGATTTCCTACTATAGTAAATATTTTGTTGTTACTTTATCTTTGACAATTTAGTAGTGTAGATGAGTAAAAGAGAGAGACTATAAATTAAAGGCTTAAATTGTAGCCAGTACTAGCAGAGAATAAAATGTAGTTGCTAATTACACTTATTATGGTAGCAGTGAGAAGAGCCAGTTAATGCTCACTTTTGCTACTCTTTGGGAGTGCAAACAGCCAGAAGCTCTTTTGGGAAATAGACTGCCAGTGCTGTGCAAACAAATTTCAAACAAATAATGAAGCTCTGTCAGTATCTACCGGGGTGTTGTTAGAAGCAAAACAAATATTCAGCAATTTAATGGTCTCCTTATGGAAAGGATTGACTCCAGTAGTTCAATTTGGAAATTCTTCTGACCAGGAAGTAACCTACCAACACTTTCTCAGTATTCAGTTATCAGTACCTGCTTCTCAGGAAGCCCTAGGAGATTGGAAGAGCCTGAGAATCTACTAAACCACCCTGCTTGCACAGGGTCAAACTGGTTGTCAGCCTATAGTTATTAATCACCTCTGGCTTAGCACTCTCAGGCTGACAGTGGGCAAAAAGCAGGGAGGAGAGGTGCCTCAGCTGTGCCCTCCACTTTTGGGTGGGGTGGACTGTCAGGACAGACCCGAGCTACCTGGACTTTGGCAACTCTGTCTCTTTGTTAAGCAGAGGTGTCTAATAACTCCAGTGTGATGATTTTAGGCCTACCAAATTAAAAACAACACAACAGTTTCATCAATCCATTAGTCAAAAGAGTAAATATGCGAATTTGAAGTGTATGTCACCAAACTGAACTGGAATAACCATCACATGTGTGCAATTAAAACACAAGATGGAAAACATTTGAATAGGTTAATTTAACTTGAAATTAAGTCTTGAATGATAAAGCAACAATGGAACTTTGCAATTCTGTTAGGAGTCAGAAATCTTGTGAAAACAAAATCAGAATTAAGACACAAAGAAAGTGAGAATGAAATGAAATTACCTCTCTCATAGATGCACTCTTTTAAATACATAAATATAGCACAGCTTCACTCTCAGTTATTCATATTGATGGGAGGGTGGCATAATCTGAATAAAGCAAAATCCACAGCTAATACAAGACATGCAACAAGAGAATACACTCACCTTTGGAAAGCACAGATTCCCTAGAGAGCAGCACTAATAGCAACAGGGAAATGGGAACTGAGCTGAACTGCCCTCACACTGCATCACACACTTCTGCAGAACAGTGCATCGGAAAGTAGGACCAGCCATAATCCACACCCAAGACTGATTAGTCTATATGTCTGTATGTAGATACATAGCAATACATATATATTAAGGTTGTCCTCTCCTCTATAATAGATATTCAAGCTGTCTTAAGATCATCACTTTTTTATCCACCCTGGGTTGCCATATCAGTCAGCATCAGGAGAAGTGTTGGTGCCTTCACCTCTCATACACATATTGGAGCCTCCACCTGACATAGAAATCCTCTCTAGTTCATTCCACAATACGGGAAATCTGCAAAGGTTTATGTCCCTGCACATGCAATGCAAACTCACGTTGCTTTCTCTTGATTTCAACTAATTACTTAGGAAAGTATTACCTCAGGGTCAAATCCCAAACACATTAAAGCCAATTAAAACCCTAATCTGTTAGAGGAGGCTCAAATATTGAACATATTGGAGTCAATGAAAATTGTCATTCACCTCTTTCTATAGTTTTATTCCTTTTTTTTAATTGAAAAAGGCAGTCTGAGATTAAATACATCTTATAATTAGCCAATTGTGCCTTAGAGTTTCTTCTAGAAATTTTAGTAGAGGCAACACAAATCTCTGATGGTATCCTAGAACTTGCAAGAAAAATCTTTCATAGAGAAGTAAAATCTACCCAGGCAGAAAATGGATATTTGTTAATTAGGGTAATGGTCTTGGTTCTTTAACTTACAGAAATATAATGTGTGGCTTTGCTAGGCTTGAAATATTGTTAAGTACCAAATCTCATTACTGATGGAAAAGTCAGCATAAACACTGCTGTATAGAGAACTTGTATAAAAATAAGGCTTCTCAACATCAGCAAAGATCTGCACTTTATGTAAGTGAGCATATATCCAAAGCTATCAAGCAAGTTATTTGTTAAAATTGAGTATGAGATAAATAACAAATAGGAAAGACATTAATTCATCAATCTGGAGTGAAAACCAGAGCAGTTGGCACCTTTCTGTGCTCCAGGCAGGTAGCACTAGTGATATTTTCCAACAAAGTACATGGTGTGGGAAGGATCAAAGACATATCTCATTTCCTCTTAATTTAAATTTTGAACAAAGACTTTGAATTTCCATCCTGTGCATTGGCAGGAACAGACAAAACACAAATGACTGAGGAAGAAGTGCCATTTTTAACAGCAAAATATTAAAATTACTTTGTAGTGAGGATTTGGCAAACCTTGGTGCATTTTTAAGTGCGATTGCCTCCTCTAATAGCTGTGTCCCCTCTCTAATTGAAAAGATAACCAAGGACTGCAATCCTTCAACAGGGATGGCTTTCATCAGAAACCAAGCTACTCATGGGATCATGGCTTTATAGAGGATCCTTTCCATTGATCATTGAGAAATGCTGTCCCTAGGTCAGGAAGACATGAAAGAGCAAAGTGGAAAGGAAGGGAGAAAGCATGGAGAGGGAAAAGGAGATTGCCCATAGCCTTAGCACATGAACAAGAGTAATAGTTCTTACTTTCTCTACATCTGCTTGCAGTAGGGACCAAACAGTGGTTTAGAAATGTTCAAAGGTTTAAGAGTACTTTACAGAAAGTATTCAGGTCTGGATCTTCAAGAGTATCTGGACATGTCTCTGTCATTAAGAAATCTGTCTAATTTTACTGTGAATTAGAATCATCTCAGTATTTCTAGTCACTCATCCACTCTTCATTTTCTGTATTGTGCCAGAAATTATATTTCCATAAAACATCATCTTGTGCTGTGGATTTTCACTCAAGCATGATTGCAAAAGTCATAACTCAAGAGTTTGTACTTCTGTGAATTCATTCATATGAATTCATTTCACATGATGGCATTTGAATTTAAGTTCAGAAGCAGATCACACTCAAAATTTCCTTTTTAAGAATGGCAGCTCCTGCTTAGCTGAGCTGCTCTCCTGGTGGACTGGAGCCAAATTTACTTTATTGGCTGGATTCCTGCTTTTTCAAGAACACACTGTTGTAACTAACTGCACTTCTCAAGGAAGTCCTGAAGGAGCCAGCAAAAGCCTCATTACAGTCATTTGTATTCACTTGCTTCAGGTTTTTGATACCTTTCGTCATTGCTGACACTGCAAAGTATTGATGCAACTCCATATTTCTCTCCCAGCTTGCATATATTTTTTTCTTATTGAAATTCCTAATTGAGATGCAGGTGCGACATTCTGGTTCTTCAGATTTGGTCTAAACTATCAGCTACTTTTCAAAGGTCAAGTTCTCAGCTGATTGCGTGTGCACATATATATCTCTTAAACTGATCAGATGGGAACCTATTAAGGAAAATTAAATGGAGCTTCTAGATGCCTTAGTGCAAAATCTCCTCATAAGCAAAATAAATTCTATTGTAAGCAAGAGACTAATCTCAAGTTCCTCTGAAACACTCTTTACAGCAGTCTTTAAACTTTTTATTTCTTCTCAGTCAGGTTCTGCCACTCAGTTCATCACAATTGTTACATAAATCTTTATAAAACATACCTTGATTTTTAGTAGAGTAAAACGCATTACCTGGATCTATTGCATTATCTGTGTTTCTCTGGCTTCGGCTTGCCAGGCTCATGGTGGCATTTGCTGCCACTTTTTTTGCTGGGGAGGGTTTCTTTATAACTGGTTTCAGCGGCTTCTGAAGTTTGGTGATATTGTTCATTGCATTTACCATCGATATGTCAACATGCTGGGTTAAATTTGTCAAAATAGCTCCTGCTTTTACTTCAAGCACAGATTCAATGAGCTCCTTGAGGCCTCTCTGCAGCAGGGGGATATCTGGCTGAGCCAATTTAATTAGCACAGGTATGCTTGCGTTCACTTTCTGGATGCTGTTGTTGGCATCCTGGCACAGCCCCCAGGCCTCATGAGCAGTCTTGTTCACAAGTGGAATGATGTTTGAGAAACGGATCGACTTGGCTTCCAGGGCCTTGATCCTGGAACTCAGTGCCTGGAGCTGAAGTGAGACCACCTGCTCTTTCTCTGTTGAGGCAGCTTTCGTTTTTTTGAGTGAGACACAGTTGTTTGCCAAAAGCTTGGAAATTTTTGACTCTACATTCAGAAGGCGAACCTCATGGTCCTTTGAACCCTCCACAGAGTCAAATAGTTTTTCTTCCAGGCGGCTGATATCTTGTTGCTGCTTTTCTACTTTTGATGATGTCTCATTTAAAATATAGAAAACTCTACTGAAGTTGTGGAGGATACTTTTGTCAGATTCCTTGTATGGAAGATCAGAAAGAGATGGTGATACTTGTGAAGTAATTTCGTATTTCTTGTTATAGAGCAGTGATTGGAGGGATTCATTCCACTGCTGGAACTGAGGAATGAAAGCCAGGAGGCTGTCCAGTTCCTCAGCTCTGCCACAGCAAACTCCAGTCTCATTTCTTAGAGCATGTAGCATATCTTTCAGTACATAATTATCTTGAATAGAATCAATAGCACTGTTTATTACTATCATGGTCTTGTTTAATCCATCTTCTATTTCCATGGAGCATTCATTAACACGACTCTCAAACAGATCCTGATAAGCCTGAGATTCATTTTTAAGTCCTTCCTGAGTTTTGGAAAGTTCCTTCATTGCAGAACTCATTCTGTTAATGACAACAGTGAGGTTATCAAGTTTCTCTTTGAATTCTTGAGCTTGGATTTGTTGCTCATACTCAGAAGTCAGACTAAAAGGTACTCCTTGTTCAATCAAGGGTTGCAGGATCTCCATATCATAGCACAAATCATTAATTTGCTCATTCATTTTGTCCATCTTACTGCCCAATGGAAGGAACACATCAGAGAGACTCTTGTTTAGAACAAGCATGCTCTCTTGGACTGCTGCCAGCTGTGCTTGGAAATCTGTCCTGCTCTCTGACAACATGTCATCACAGACCCCCAGAACAGAGTCCCTCTGAATTTCCAGTGCAACACTGAGATTGCTGATCTTGCTATCTTGGACTCTTAAGTCATCATAGATCTCCAGTACCATCATGCCTTGTCTCTTTACTTTCTCATGCAGGGTGAACATGTACTCTGTAACATTGTATTCCATGACTTTATCTGCTGAGGGGATGCTTTGCCTTGAGGACTGTTCAGCTGATAACAGTTGTTCATGAGCATCTCTCATTTCAGTAAGGGTCCTATTTAAAGATTCATAATAAATTACACTTCTTGACTGTTGATGCTCCAAGTTAACTTCCAAGGACTTCTGCTTTTCTTGTAAAGCTTTCACAGGCTTGTCACAAGTGAGGGCCATTTCCTCTCTCATCTGCACCATATGACTCTTCAGCTCCAGAATGTCAAGTTCTGTTGGCCCACTATCTTTCTCCTGAGCAAATTTATTTTGGGTTTCATTCAGATGCTTGACTAATTCTTTTGTATTTTCAAGGTCACCTGACAAACTAGACATAGTCTTGAAAATCTGAGCCATGCTCTCTTGCATTTCACCTTGAAACACATGAAAGTGTTCTTCAACTATGTTTTTGATTAAGTCGTTAATGCTTCTGGATTTGAGACCTTTGAGGAAAAGAAGAAATACGGAAACAATCAAACCAACTGTGCTATGACATCTAAGTTTTTCCCACAACGTGAGCAAACACAGCGCTGCACAGAGGTGACACACATCCCTACCCCAATTTACCCACACACAGAGCAAAATTTACAGCTGAAGAATGTCAAGTCCCTGTTTCTACTGAAATCAGCGCGACTTTTGCTATTATTTTGAAAGGGCAAACTCTGTCTTTGACCTCCTAGCTAAGTTGTTTCTGAGAACCAGAAGGAGATCTGTATGCTTTTGTGGCTTGCTCATAAAAAGTGATGTATCCTTTCTCCACTAGGGAAGCAAGGCAAAAACCATCTGCTTTACAACATTATGGTCAAGAAGTGAAAGCAGAGATTATTACCTTCCTGCTGTATTGTATGTGCTAGGTGACAATACAACACACTATTGTGAGAAAGAAGCAAAATAAAAAAAATCAGCTTATTGAATAGCTAAAGTTAGTAACACAACAACTGCTGCAAAATGCTGACATTTTAAAGGTAGAAACTTTACGGCTTGCATACTACGACTCCTTAAACAGCTCCTAGGAATTCTGATCCTGAAAAGCACTAGGCAGAAGTGAATGTGTGGGAATTCTGCCCCAGTGAACAACATGAAGGTATGTTTCCCATATAGCCTTAGAGAGGTCAAGGCAGGCATAAAAGAGTTCTGCATAACATATTTCAGTCAATTAGAGCAGTAGTTCTGCTCTGGTGCGAGATTAGAAGGATTTTTATTAATTTATTCTCCAAAGGTAGCCCATATGTTCAACTAAAACACTGATGCATTCTTTGCACAATTTTTATAAGCCCTATGAACATTTGCAGTCAGACTGTGACATAATGATTAAACTCTTCAACCTCTACAATGCCTCAATGACCACAGGTTCTCTGATTAAAACTGTATCGATAAAGGCAGAATTTATCTATTCCCTACTTCCATTTTCTTCTCAATTAATTCTACAGACTGGAATTTATTTCTTCATCTCTAAAACACTGAGGCATGTTCTGAAAACTTATTTGAAGGTACATTCTCAGCAAGTGCAGTAAAACATCAGGAAATCAGACCCAAGTTTGCTAGCCCAGGAAAGAGCCACGTCAGAAATACAGCACGAACTTTCCTAAGAATTAAACTCCATTATTGTCAACTGAGGTCCCAAATGTCACAGCAATTTTGTATAAAGTATAATAAACAACAATTATAATACTGGGATTACCTTTATTGACTTCCTTTTAACTATCCAAAGAGCAAGTAAATGACTAGACAGACACATGTACAAGAATACGCACATGTATGTGCACACTGAAATATCTGAGAATAAAGGTGTCCTGGCAGCTGAGAGGAAAAACCAAGATACTAACCAAGTTCAAAAAACTGACATGTAGGAAAACCATTCCAAGCTATGATGTGGTCAGGTTGCTTTATGATGCTGAAAAGTGTTCTGTGCTCTGAGACACAATGAGCTGTGAAGAAAAATTTAATGGCTGTGGAAAGAACCAAGATTACTCTAAACCTTCTGTGAGGAATCAATTAAATTCCTTCATCTCAGCAACAAATCTTGATAACAGGCCATTCATCTGTGAGAGGTGTTCCACAGGTCTGCACTGACCTTTTCTTTCTGTGACAGCCAAGAAGGTGCCAGCCTCACTCTCTGCTATTCCTGTTCCATTTAGTTGGATAGTGAGGGTAATATGGAGCTCGGCTCTGGTTTTCGGGTGTTCCCATTACCAAGGGAGTGTGGAGCCCGATAAACAAGACGGCTTTGGGTTTCTCTCCCTGCTGCTTGCTGGCTAGGACAACTAGGCAGGGACTGTGGGAGCACACTTGTCCACACAAAGACCTAACCCAAACTTGTGTTGTAGGTGACAATTAGGTATGCTGTAAGGCTTGAGCTAAGAATACATGTATGCATTCATGGATGTAACTCAATTTCTTCATTGCTCATTTTGAAATAGAAAGGTCCAAACTACCTGTGAAAGTTAAAGATTTCTTGCACTTTTTATGAGATTATAAATTTTAATTTTAGCTTCCTGGCTGAAAACCAAAGGGCGTAATTACTCTGTGTCAACATATACTCTCTTTGCAGTTTCAATTATTTGAAGAATAATGTGCAAAATAAATGTATGTACACAGGAGACTGAATTGAGGTTATATATGCAGCTGTAAATGACATTTCTGACTTGGAAGTGATTAACACTCCATTATTGAGTTCATTTTTAAAGGAGTGTACATTTTAATAATGAAGAGGAAAGGTGCGTATTAAACATGGAGTTAAAGGAGGAAGAAAAGAATAGCAGGAAGTAAGCAGAGTTTCTTAAATTAAAAAGAGAGCACAAAATTATTTTCCCTAAGTAAAAAAACAGAACAGCTGCCTGAGTACTGAAAGCAATTTTTAAAATGCACAACAGGTTTCACTAACAAAATTAGAGGAGCATATCAGTTACTCCAGTGAGTGTTGCCCTCTATCAACAAATGACATTTGTGTCACCAAAGTCACAGATCAAACCAAGAGTTAGAGACTTTTCAAACTGTATTGAATTGTTTGGTCATAGAATCAGACCTCACTCCTAAGAAACCCTGATACAAAGCTGGGCAGAACATTACAATTGCTGTGATAAGAAAAAAAGTGATGCATGGACTGTGAGCAAAGGACCTGGGCACACCAAGAAGAAAATGGAAAAGTAGGTGAAGAAGGAAAATGTCTGTATAACATGAAGCAACTATAGACCTAACTGTGCTTTGATAGCACTTTGCTTCAGGATGGCAAAGCCATACTGGGGAAAGTTGTGGTTTGCTTCAGGAGAGCTTTTAAGAGCTATTTTTAGCCAGTCTGATGTGCCTATGCTGCACCTGTGTACAAAGTTCCAGGACAGCATGGAAGCTCCTTCCAGGTCCTGCTACTTTAGGATGCTGTTTATGCATTTGAGTACAACTCAAATATTTCCTGGACAGAAACTGCAGTTGCCGTTTGTCATTACACACACAAGCCAACAGACACACTAACCTTTTCTTTCTCCCCTCCTGTCCTCATTCCTGATGTTTACCTATGTAAAAGTCAAGAATAACCTGTACTGGAATGCTCATAATTAGAGCCAAGGAATGTAGTTGATAGCATCTTGTTCATTGGAGCTACTTGATTAGGAGATAGATTGAGAAGATAAATTAAAAAAAAAAGGGACATCAGCTGGAGATTTTTTTTAAGCAGGTATAATGTAAAACATTGCAGGTAAAAACAATAAAGGCTTGAAGCACATTTTCAAAGAAGGGGAGGGGTTTGAACAGCACATTGTAATAAAGACTTAGACCCTGAAATACCAGTAGGGAGTGCAGAAGCAGAAACACAGGATGCAGAAAAACACCTCTTAGACTAGCATGAAAATGACAGCTAGAATGAGTGGAATATACGAAAAAGAATGAGGACAAAGCAGAAGGGAAATGGAAAATATTCAAAGACAAATTAAATGTGCACCCAAAGGTCAAGAATGCCATCTAGCAATATGTGGAGAGGTGAAAGCAGGTCACCGATCAAGAGATGGAATGAACTGCATACAAGAGAGCCATCTAGCATGTGCAGGAGCAGCTCAGGAGACAGAGGACTGAAAACACAAGAAATGAGATCCTACTTTGAGGGAGATACAAAACCACTTATTGTTTCATTCAGTTTTATCTCAATCTAAGGCACTCCAGAACCTCTGCTCTATTTCTAAACAGTAGAAAAGTCCTCTGGATTCTTAAGTGTAAAATATGGTTTGGGGAAAATTCCTGAAAAATGAGAAAAATAATGCACATTGAGGAAATGAAAGTTTCAGTGAATCTGTTTGTTAAGCAGCACTTGTAGCTGTGTAACACACAGGTCTTGCTCCAGGATTCAGGAAGAATGCATGCATAATTCTGCGGGTGAGGATCTGCCCAAGCTCCTGATCTCTAGCTGTGTCTTTCTCATATACTGATCATGTTTATCAAAGATAGCCTAATATGATCAGGGACAAATTATTCAGCAGAATGTTTGCCGTGTTATAAATACAACCACCACAGAATTCCTTATAGTTTGCCCTGCATGTGTGAATTACGTATCAAAGGATATTAGTTAGACTTGGTAGCAAAGCAAATACTGCATCCTTTAGTGGCTGCCAGATAAACAAAAACAGAGATAAGAATATTTGCAGAAGCTCTAAGTAAATTAAAATGCCTTGCTAGTGGCTTAAGTTACCATGTAGATGATGAAGTATCCAAGAATACAAATCTTTTGTCACTATGAAAAACACCATAGCGAATGTTGAAATAAACAAATTCCTCTCTTATGAAATGAAATTTAAAAAATTAGTTCTCCCTACAAGTGTTGAGTGATAGAACAGGACAGTCTATGAAGGTTTTTAGCTTTTTTCCCCCTGGCACCTCTAACAGGGTGAGTGATTACATTAATTTATTTTTCTTACCTTTTAGAGAAGACTGGAAGTCTCTGCCCTTATCTTCATTGATTTTGCCTTCCAGAGAAGAAAGCATCTTGCTCACATCATTCATTGCAGCAGCAATGCTGTCAACCTTCTTCTGTAGAAAAGTCAGTTTCATCTCCTGACTGCTAATCTTCTCATTCATTTTTTGAAAAAGTGCTTGGTTGGGGAACAAAATGAGAAGAAAAAACCCCAACAAGTAGTGTTAAAACATTGTGCAGTGAATTAAAAAAAAGGCATAATTGACTTGAGAGACATTAGCAAAAAGTGGGGTGAAAAGTTTCTGAACTTTTCATTTTGAGTGAATCATCTTGATTTTTGTCATGTATCATTTATTAGTGAAATTCAGCAGCACAGTAGTTACTAATTACTGAAGCATATGTATCCATTATAAAGTATTTATGATTCTACAAGGGTATTCTGAATGGTTAGCATATTTTAATCAACATAATGCCATTCTTCCTCCATGTAGCACCCTACAGGGTACTCAGTTAACTCTCATTTAGTCAATCTCCTTTAACACAATCACAAAAGCATTCATTTTTACTTACCATTTATAACACAACTTCATGAATTTGCAAGGCTTGTGTCTGAAGGAACACATCATCTTTCCATTGTTTAGGTCAAAATAAAGACTTGTTCAACACAGAAGCAAGGCAGAAAAACAGCTAATAGATAAACTACTTTGCAATAATGACTAGTCTGTCATTAAAAATAGAAGCTCAACCTACGAAGTCAAGTTTATTTTAAAACCTGCCCGAATTGTTGCTGACACTTGTAGTCTCTTCAGGAATAAAAAGGCCTCGAAGGATGCTTTTAAGATAGGGAATGGTGAAGAACGCATTGATGCTGAAAATTAAGACCCCACTCGACTTCAGCCAGCCGTCTGAGTTTGATGGGTGACAGGTACCAAACTTAGTCTGGGATTTTCAGAAGATGGTGATAAAATTAGGTATTTGAACTCCTGTAAGCAAAGCTAGAAAATCTCCAACAATTCAGCCTAAATGGCCTATGTTTGACATGGGATATATTACCCCAAATGATCTGGGCTATGTATACTATGACTTAATAAACTGCTGTGGAAGAGATTCTTTAGCATTGCACACACATATTTATTAGTGTAAGTTTACAGTATTGCTATTGATCCTTTGTCACTTTTCATCACAGCATCAGTGTCTATTCCTGTGGCAGCAAACAGTTCTAATCAGAAATCGTGTCTAAGTACAGGGGTCTAAAGGCTCCAAAACATCCCAAGTTACATGCTAAAGGGCATATTCTTCTGATGACTTGTATTTTAGTATGTAAAAAATACATGTGTCTTATCTAACCTGGTAGCATATGGGAAAACCCAGAAAATGAGCTAAATGCACCCCATCAGCACAGATGAAGCAGGCCAACACCCATGAGAATGCTCTCCTGCAGAGGCATGTTGGCTGTAAAGGCCAGTATTGGAAGAGCCTGGAGAATAAGGCTCTTTTAGGTTAGGATCTTAGGATCTCCAACTGTGTTCTCTGCCCAAGGTATCTACTTATACAGATAATAAATAGTTTCTAACTCAACCATCTAGCTTGGACTCTGGCAATTCTTCTGACTGGCACTGCAAAGACAGGACATTGATAGACCTTTGTCTTCATAATAAAGCTTTGTGAGAGACAAACAGGTCTGGACACTCCTGCTTCTGCTAGAATTATTACTATGAGAAAGGGATTTGAATTCATAAGTGGCTCATGCATGGTCACCCAAACTGATAACTAACCTGCAGGGTGTAATGCTTTTTTTAGCTTGGTTTCTATCATTTCCCACTGAGGGAGGAAGAGAAGTTAGATGAACCTAAAAGTGAGGTTTTATGCCTGAAAGTGTCATGGCTGCACAGTGGCAGCTGGAAGCAGAATCTGGCTTATAGAGCAGGTGCTGATGGAATGACAGACCAGGGCAGTCAGTCCTGGCCCCAGGCCATGTTTGCAGGGTTGACAGCCAAAACAGGTATCTCTCTCTTTCTAGACTGACCCAATTTGATTTAAAAATAACTGAAAGGCAATTAATATGGAGGTTAGAGATTCCAATTCCAGATTTATTTCTCAGAGCATAATTCTACTAACAGAAGTGGCATGTCTCAGTGCTCTATCGATCAAGTTCACTTTTTCATAATAGGCCCTGTCTGCTTTACTAAACATCCTCCTCCCTCCAGCCCAGGGAGACTTGATTGCTCATACATTATCACCAAGGGGCAACAGCCTAATTCCCTTTTGAAAATACCTTTCTATATCTCCATGCCAGATTCAATCTATCCCTCTCTTTTTCTTTCTATTAAGATTTAAAATAAAACACATACGTGCATACAAGCACAGACACGTGTAAAATCTCCATAAAAATCAGCAGCAATCTTAATTCTGGTGTCCTGTTCTCTCAGCATGCATTACAGCCCAGAAGAGTATATTGAAAACTGCAAAACACAGACCTGAGAACATAACCTGCCTTATTTATTTGCTTCATTAAAATGTTTCTGGATATAGGCCAATAGGTGACAACAACACCACAGCACGGAACAGCAGATGGTTGTACAGAAAGCCAGTGCAGACAAACATAACTGAAGCATCAATAGAGTCAAAAGAACAGGGAGGTAGTAAGAAAGTTCAAGCAATTTAAAGCATCCTTCACATCCTGGCCATCACCATGAAAACTAACATTTTTCCAGTGGAAAAGGGCCACTGTTTGAGACCAGGCACCTGTGCCCACAGTTGCATGCCAACTCCAAAAATTGTGAACATTGCAGGATTGCTTCCAGACCAAAGCTGCCAACAACTAGGACTCTGGCTGCCCTTGGAGCTCCAGATGCCACACCTCTGACCTGACCCCGAGACACTGAAGGACTGAGCTTTTTCCCCCATGGAAAATGGCCACCGTTCGTGTCCAGTTGCGTGTGGCCAACAGTGGCATGCTGCCTCCTAAAATGGCAAACAGCACAGGATTTCTCCCAGAGCAAAGCTGCCAGCAGCTGGAGACCAAGATGTGGAGAAGATTTTCACGCAGCAGTCATCTAATGTAGGTTCTCGATACAGATATTTGAATAAATCATTTTTGTTACTGACCATCTCCTACAGTTCTAGATTGTCTGTACATACTGTTGTGAGACAAAACTGACATTATATTCCAAAAACATAAGGTCCAGACAGGTTAAAGTAAACCCAGTAATGAGCAAATGAATAGGGCAATAAGAAATACTTTCAAGTATCTGTGGTATAAATGTGTAAACTGTCACTGTGTTTCTTAGCTATTTGATCATCCTAGACATAGTAGCTTAAAACACCTGAGCTGCCCTTGTTAAGGCTTGAAACATCCTTGTGATTTTGAATAAAGAGCCAATTTTTGTAAGAAAATATATAACAGTAATTACGTATTCACATAATCAATTAACATCATTACATTTTCTTCTGTGTGCAATGCTGGTCTGTACTACTCCTGTATTTGGGTTGGGTCTTTTTGCCTTTTTTTTTTGGTTTAATTTTCTTTTCTTTCTCCTGTTAATTAACGTATTGTATTCACCAACATAATAGTTTAAATATTTCTATACAGAGTAGTTCTCTGGTTTTAATTTAGTCACAAGACACTCTATAAATTCTAAGCTGCTGCTATATTTAAATCCAGTATCTTCTGCCCATCTTTATCAGAAGAGCATACCAGTAAACCATGACTGCCAGAAGCTGACAGTGCATTCAGGTCCCTTCAGTAGACAGGGATTTTCCTCAAGTTGTTTTTGCAGTGATCTCAGTGAATCCCATTGTCAGTGACTGGGTAGAGGTGAGAGCACTCTTAAAAACTGACCTGTCCCACTGGGGTCCTGTAGAGCTCCTGGTGTCCTCTCACTGACAGTTCTGCTGCTTTCAGCCTGGTTGCTGTGTATAACTGATTGCTGCTCTGGAGCTAGAGAAGGGAGAAAAATGAAAGGAAAGGATGTGAGCGAACCACAGAACACAACAATCGGGATGATTCCACAACAATTTTTTTCTGTCTCTGCTCTGTACCAGCTTTACCAAAGCCTAATCATCTGCAGTGACTCTTACCCGCTTTGTGCAGTGTGGGACCACATTGCTGAAGATGTTGACTGGCTTTATAAAAGACTTCTTGAGACTGGCATGGGCTGGTGTTAATATTAAAATGTCAAAATTTGCTTTATGATGAACAGAATTTTTAAATGCCCAAGGCTAAAAATTCTAGACAAATATTTTGGAACCATGTAAAACAGGAATATGAAGACAATACAGAGCTTGCCAGCTGTAAAATTTATTAGGGTTTTTTAATGGCTACAAAATTAACCAGGCCTGCTGAAACTGATTTTTGGGTTGGTTTTTTAGGGTTGGTTTTGTTTGGTGGGGTTTTTTTTGTTGTTGTTTTTTTTTTCTTTACAGATTACACAGATCTTCAACCATGGAAATCTTACTACTAAAGGCAATGGTGATATTACATTTTTGCAGCACCTAAAAAATAAGAACTATTTCAAAGCATAATCAAATTCTAAGTTCCAACAAATACATCTGAGATTTATGACTGGTATACACATTAAAAGACTTCACAAAGGTGTCAATTTTGTAAATATTTTCTCTGGTGATGGCAGATGGGATTATCTGTTCTTATTTTACATTTCAGCCCAAAAATCTGAAAGCAATTTGCAAACAGCTGGACTAACATTATTATTAATTCAATATCCTAGCTGGGGAAACTGAGGTCCAGAAAGTTAAGTGCCTGCACTCGCAAAAAGTAATGAACTGATCAGATAGCTGGGAACTGAACTGAAATTGCCATATTCCTGACATACATTTTCTAGCCATTAGGCTTAATGCTGTTGTTTTCATTTCATTATTATTAAAAAAAAAAACCAAAATATGTACAAATTAGGTAATAAATTTGCTAGTGTAAATTTATAGCAATTTTTATATACTTGCTCAGTTCATGAAACATTTTGAAGTCAATGCTCCAGGAAGAGCATATCTAAAGAATGCCACTTACGTGGCACTAATGTGATTTCCAGTCTTTAGTACAGTACAAGCAGAATAACTTGAGTATAGTGACATTATTTTACAGTTCAAATATTAAAATCTAGTTTAGCCATAACACAAGTTTCCAGGGAAACAGATTAAAACGCTGAATCAAGGAGTTCCATGTTTCACATAGCTCATTTGAAGATAAATAGACCACAATTAGAAGGATATAAGGTGTTTAAGGGTGTTGTAAAATTAGGATAGGAACTCAGAGGAAATTAACATATGGACAGTTTGATAGAATCTATTGAAATTGGCTGATAAGAAATACAAAATCCTCAAATAGTTATAATTTCAACAGCTTCTGTTATCTTTCTGTGTCAAGGTTACTGACAGAAGCTAAATTCTTGCATTCAGCCCATGTCATTACACAGGATTTATCAGGTGGTGACATGATGGTACAATCTGTGACAAGGGAGTATGTTACTTGCCTGTGATAATGACCAGCTGATCAATGTCCTTTTATTCTTTCATTTACTGATCTTTCTGTTACTCTAAATGCATTCACTGACACTCTTGGTGCTATGGACACCACTTTTTTTTAATATATATTATCCACCTTCTTTCATCCTCCCTGATAAATCAACTGCCCCACTCAGAGCTCCACAATCTAGAATACCCAAAATCTTACCATTTTATTCACTTGTAAAGTTTTAAGGATGTTTATTTATCCCTGTGTGCTTGTTTTACCAGTGCTTTAAAACTGCTCAGGTAACATGATGGCTGCAAGACCCAGGACATAGCATCTCTGTCAGAGCAAACCATCCATGAAGCAAGCCCAAACTGCACTGCCTCTGACAGCAGCAAGGACTGGAGTCAGCAATGCACACACACACACACACAAACCTCACCCACAGATAGTCACATATTGTACACTTACTAAATTTCATCGCAGTATAGGAAAGGTACTTTGCAAGTGCCATTAGAAATTGAGCCTTTTCATTTGTGAAACAAATTCAGAGGAGTCACTGGTAATATAGCTTCTCCTACATCATTCTTCCAGCGTGGCTCAGACCTTTTCCAAAGGAATCACTCCAAGACATCATATGGTGATTACATCTATGTGTCCCTTATTCCCACAGCTGAGATTTCCCATCGTAGATGCTGGATAACAGCAGGTGTGATGGGAGCACCAGACTGAAAATCTAATACACATACTGTTTAGGGTAGAAATAGCCATCAAATGACTCACATTTGAGACCTTTAAAAAATTAGCTATGCCATTCTCACTTTAAACTAAAAAAAATAAAATACGAAATTTAAATCAGACAGCTAGACCCACCCTAAAGGTGCCATTCTCAAAAACAAAGCAGCACAAACAAAACAAACAACAAAAAAAAGCAGCAATACAAAATCCTGAGCAATGAGTTCTTCCAGTTGTATCAGAAAAAAAACAGGTAATGCACATAGAAAGGTAACATTAGATGTCTATCATCCAATATATTGGCCTAGATGTATAATTTATTGTCCCATGTATTTTTAAACACAGCGTTCAAAATCATTTCAGGGAATATTTAAAAAATGGAGATTGGGTCTTTTTCACTCAATATATCGTTGATGAAGCAGGAGCGGCTGAAGGGGCTTCCCGGAGGGGGGGGTGAGGTAGTTTCCTCCCGTTCCCTGTGTTTCAAGGCGAATTGCCACCTTTTGTGTGTGCCGCTCACCCCACGCAGAGGATGGGACATTGCACGGCCATCTGCTGGAGAAATGACATCACTGCCACGCCAGGGAATTCTGTGCTGACAGTGGCTGTGGCAGAGACGGCTGCTGGCTCTAAACCATATAATTTGGTGTTCAGGGGCCATATGTGCATGAGGGAACTGGGATTTCATTACTACACACGCAAAGTTAAAATAAAGCTGTGTTCAGTAAAAGTGATATGCTATGAAGTCTGCAGCTCAGAATTTAAAAGTGCTTTTGTTTTAGTGGTTTTGCTCCCAGTTAAGCATTTTGTATTCCCAGGTCAAAATGATGATGCTTTAATTGTTAAATTGTTCATATTGAGCTGTCTCATTAGACTTAAAAGAAATTACGTCTACGTTTTTTCGTTCTTAAAACTTTTCTTACAAAATTGCATTGTCCATGCTGGAATAGGATCCATGTCATAGCTAATTTGGTCAGGCGTTGCCACAAGGGAGGTAAGGCTAGAAACAGCAATCTGAACACATCACTTCCTGCTCTCTCACTACTGCAGTACCTTGGGAAGCATCTGTAATCAAGCAGTTACAACAGGGCTACCAAATAAGACTTTCAGATGTGTAATAATAACTATCAGGTGCTGGTGGTTCCTTCTGCCTAGACTATCAGACTGAAATAGTTACATATGACTTCACTCTGTCTGAGAGAGAAGTTAAACCAGAAGGCATTTTAAATTAGCATTTTCTACCAGCAACCCACATCACCCTAAGAGGGCCTTTGCAGGATCTAAAGGATTGTCAGAACACCCCAGTTCCCTTGACACAGAAACCCTTCAGTAGCAGTTCTGTTGTTGAACAACAGAGAGGCCAAGTGGGAGGCTCAGTGACTCGGAGAGCCCCACTCAGCACTTTCAGCGTCTCTCCCCTGCTGTTGCAGAGTGCAGGAAGACAAAGCTATCGGGCTCCCAACTGTTCAAGTTCATTAGCCGACATCCCTTCATGGGAATTGAATAATACAGGCAGGGCTTGTGCTGGTGGTCTGCTCCTCATGGGAGGCAGGATTCCAGAAGCAGGGAAGAAAAGCTTCTCTGACATAACACCTTTCATCCCAATCTCGTTAAGCAGTTCTACAAGCATTAATTAATTAAATATCCCATTGCCCCTGTGAGATAAGTGTCATCTCAATTTTCTAGCTGGGTAAACTTGGTTATGCAGATTATAAGTGGCTTCCCAAAGTTATTCAGCAAGCCAGAAGAAGTCTGAAAACAGAACCCAGGGGATGTAACACCCACTCCTGTAACACTTGACAGCACTTTCCTTTATTCTTATTTTTTACACAGATGCCACTACAAATTGAGTTGTACAGCTTTTCTTCCTGGTCAATGTTTCCCTGTTATTTTGATGCCATTTCAATTTTGTCACCTGTGACCTTCCCCTTCAATACTACCCTTTACATTTTCTTAAATCTATTTTTGCTAATGTTTGGGTTTTTTTTCTGAAAGGAAACCTTTACAACACTTGATCCATGCTCACTGGACAGCCTTTCTGCCTGACCATGTCCTGTGTTAATAACTGACTCTACACTCTGCTGTGCAGAGGAGAACTTGGAGCCTGCCAAGGTTCTGGCTCTTCAGCACTGAAATTTCCCTCCTGGATGTGAACAACAGTGATTTCTCTTCATTCCTCTACATTAATTTTTAATCATAGCCCTTTACTTTACCGCTGCTGATTGAACTCCCTATCACACCTAATGGCCTTTCTTGCAATATTCATTCATTTAAAACATGTATGCTGATGCCATATCTAATTTTTCAAGGACTGCTTGCTTAAGGCCAGCAGCAAAGAAATAGCTGTTATACAGATACAAAACTACAATATGATGCCACATGTTTGATCACCAGGGCAGAGGTAAAAGGCTGTTCTGTCAAAAAGGGCACAGTTACACAGGGATCATGTGCAATACCTAGAAAAATTCAGTCACTGTTGAAACGAACAACAGAAGACCTACAAAATTCAGAGAAGTAAAAAAAAGTTGATACATTATTTTATCACAAACAAAATACATTCTTAGAGCCTGAAACTGAAAGGAAAAAGAGTAACAGTGTTGTAGAGGAATATTACAGCAAATATTCAATAGAGGACCTGGATTTAATATCCCCAGCAATGCAATACTCAATAACTAAAAGGTCAAAACATAGACGCACTGAATGCAAACTCCATATTTTAGCAAAATGAAATAAGGCTGGAGATTTTATGAGCTTTATTTAGAGTGGAAGAGAAGAAAGGACATTTTGCTTAGCCACTCTGAAAATTCACATGCAGGGAAGCATCAACATCCCAAAGCATTTTAGTTTACTGTGCATTTTTCCTGGTTTTAAATTAACGGAAAGGACTGTATTGGTTTTCAACAGAGCCATTTGCTCCCAAATCACACCTCATTGTTTTCTTTTGCTGAATAGTTTCAAATCCTTACAATTCTACTCACCTTTGGGTTGGCAGTTCTGCCCCCTGTACCCAGGACAGCACTTCCACTCCAGGGATGTCACTATTTTATGTTTGATTCTGTAGGCCTGGTGTGTTGTTGTCTGGGATCTGTGAAATGAGAACAATTTAAACCTATTTTAGGTAACCAAAGAGGAGCTGTAAGATACCTGCGTAACTACAGTGCATTATCTCACTTGTCATATTTATTCTTTCATTACTGCTTGAAATTCAAACTGAATTCTAACCAGGGTTTGGTGTTTCATTAGCAATCAGAGCTTTAATATTGCAACCTTCAGATCATCGACATGAATTTTAAAGAAACCTGATGTCTATTTAGATTTCTTCCCCGAATATCTTATTCGGGATTCAAATACTGCAATCTTTTATGGAAGACATTACAATTAATAACTACCTCATTGAACAAAGTGAGCCAAAACTACAATAGTCATATGCCCCTTTTCTTTGAAATTGGTGGAAAAATGCATTCACAATAATTTATACCACATCAGCACACATTTAATGCACCCTGGAAACCTTCCCTTCTGATTATTTTAAACAAGATTATACAAACATTAATCCAATAAAGTGTGAAAAATTCCACTCTGGACTTCAGGGAAAGGAGGGCAGGGCTGTGTAATTGTGAGGCCTCAGTTACCACTGTTACAGTACCCAACTGCAGAGGCAGCAGCAATTTTATTTGTGTTCCAACACATTCTGCATGTCCTGGCTACCCCCATCACTTCTCCCAGGTTTCTTAACTTCACAGAGAAGTGAGTTTAGAACAAACGTGCTGCAGTAGGGCATACAGAATAAACTACAGCAAGTCTCCTTGCTCTTTTAAGATGTTAAATACAAAGTTCAAATAAAAACAATATCACACAGTACTGCTAGTTGTTAACACTAAGATGAAGAACACCTAAAATCTCAGAAAATACGATGATAAAACAGTTACTGAATTGTTTTGTACGCAATCCCTGTATAAATCACTCCAGAAAAAGAGAAGAATTTAAAGGCTGTCAGACCAAAAAAATATCCTCCCAACACATTAAAAAATGCCACCATATTTTACACCCCAATTAATCTTGTCACCCCTTTGCAAGGGATGCAATATTATATATAATAAAATTCTTATAGCAGCTGGCAGGAGCTTTGCATGTGTTCCCAACCAGCTTTGGCTCTAAAAAATGTCTTTTTCAGCAGCAAGAAATCAATAAAGATTAAGGTGATCTTAATTCAAGAGTGTTCTCGGTTATTTTGCTGTATGGATGGTCTTATGATAAAAACACCTCATTCTGCATTAGCATAATCCATTCCTAAAACCACTCACAAAAATGAAGTGTCCATGAAAGGAGTTAATCAGGAATAGCTATTTCAAAAATAATCCACACTAAAAAAATTCATGTAAATGAGTCCCAGAAATTTATATAGTAGAGCCTTGTTTATACAAGCAGCACAAGGACCTAAAGTGATGGAATTAGGAAAAAATCAAAACAAAATAACACAGCTGGCAACATTTCAACCACAGGGTCCGCTCCACAGTTTTGCAATGCAGTCGACTGCATTTCAGAGTCACCAAATGCTAAGGAAGCTCTATTCCCACTTTCAACTCTAAGCTTTAAGCGTGTTCTGCCATACCACCTAGAGGACAATTCTCAGAACAGTCAAACTGACTTCTAAGAGGCTTCTGAAATTTGTCGAGGGAAAAATACATTACAATCTGGAGATTGTAATATTTTTGTTGGTGCTGTTTCAGTTTGCCATTTTCCAAACTCATGCATTAAATTCCAATTTCA
Organism: Corvus kubaryi; assembly: GCF_017639235.1. Taxonomy (NCBI): domain Eukaryota; kingdom Metazoa; phylum Chordata; class Aves; order Passeriformes; family Corvidae; genus Corvus; species Corvus kubaryi. The sequence goes on from NW_024582059.1 coordinate 13,359,483, forward strand.
TTTCTGACTGCAATCTAACATTTGGAGAACACAAGGAGGCACCCAAACCACAAAGGACAATCTGAATATGTTTTAGAGGTATTATTTACAAGTTCCATCCAGGCCAATTACTTGTCTAGGTTCACTGCCTGACCAAAGCTGTGCCAGAAATAAGCACTCAGCAGAGAGATAATAACAAAAATATTTGTGCCTCTCAGGGGAAGCCTTTTGCTCCAACAGAGCACAGGCTTGGAAAATTGCACAGAAAGGATTTTCTTCCATGCACATGCTTTAAACCTTTGTACTTGTGCATCTCTCTGACTCCAAGACTTTGAACTGATTGGAGGGTGCCAGAGTGGGGACATGCCCAGTCACGAGCACTTAGACTTGCTATAGGAACAGGCCATGAGCTTTCTACAAGCTATAGGGTCATGTGATGATGAGCCCTGGAGACATGCTAAGCTTCTCTCTCCTGTTTCCCTTTTAATTTTTAAAGTTATATGCACATTAATTGTGCATTGGATGGTAATTAAAGTACTTTCAAGTCCTCTTTCTTCCCAGCTCTCCGTACCTCTGAGCACAGGATCCAATGTGCCAAGTGCAAGGCTTTGCTCTGCCTGATGAGAAGGTTTCCAGGTTGTCCACCACAACTGTAGGTACAAGTCTGGTATGGACATAAGCACACCAGTTTCTGTAAGATAGAGAAGGTAAATATGATTAAAAGTACAATCAACATTTTCCACTATATGATAATATATGACACTTAACTGTGAAAGTTGCACCCATAAATGACAAACAGGAGTAAGTTATGAAAATTACATTTGTTTCTCTCCAACTGCCAATGTTGTCTCAGGAAATCACTTAGTCTTTGTGCTTCAGCAAAGGAAACAGATGATAATTTCTCCATCTCTACATACATTCATACTGCAAATCTAAATTTTAATTTGTAAATGTCAGTGGAGATCCAAGTACAAAGAAGCTCTTCTAGACTTCAGTAATGACAGGTCTTAAAGTACACCTACATTTCAGACTACAGAAACTGTTTATCCAGAATTCAAAGGAATGTTTAGTAAGGTTTTTAATCATCCACAGCTTTCACTTCATGGACAGCCATTTCTAGTGCTTCTTGTTTCCCCAGCAATAGTGTGAGTACAGACTTTGTTTTCCAGTGTACTGTGAGGTCAAAGCCACACACAGCAAATACACAGCAGGGCTCCACACTTGCCTGTGCCTCTCGATGCCCATCCAGAGAAGGCAGTCACATACAAAATGATCAAACTCTAGATCACTGCAGCCCAGGGGGCTGGAGTTGGTGAGTGCAAGAGCAGGTTTGCTGGGGTTTTCTTAAAGGTTTCTAAGGAGGTTGCAAGCAAATGCAAACTGGTAAATCAGACTTTGGAACTTTGCTACAGTAGAGAATAGAATTAAGTCAAAATTATAATCTAAATAATAGCTCAGGACAGATTCATACAGGGAAATTACACCACAGAGATCTATTGGTATTCCTTGAATCAGAAGCAGGTAGATAAGGGTGTGATTTTCAGAGGCTTTTGGCAAGGTCTCTCAACAAAAGATATTGGAGGGGGAAGCAGTCTATCACATAGCAAGAAAATAGATCCTGTTATAGACAAATAAGGCATTAAATCAGAAAGATGAAAGACTAGTTTGCTTTCTCAAGAAGCACTTTATCAACACAATCCCACATTAATCTGTAATAGGCACTATATTCACTAACTAGGGGGGAAGTCAGTAAATAGGGGGATGGCAGGGTTATACAGAATTATACAAAATCATTTTGTGTAGTAAACAAAGCTGAACTTGAAGAACTGCAGAAGTCTCATGATACTGAATGTCCAATTAAGTAGGTGTCAGAAAAGGGTCTTGCAATGCAGAATCAGTCACAACGACAGGCTTATAGAGATAGTATCACTACGTACAGTAGATTTCATCAGTGGAAAAAATAATCTTGGAGTCATTGTTAATGGCTCTCTGAATAGGCCAATTTCTTGTTTTGCATTAACGAAGCTAGGTAATCAAATACTTGACATTATCAGGGAAGGACTAAAGAACAAACAGGAATCACCACTGTTTCAGCACATCAACTCTTTGTTGCTGTATACAAGTAGATAGCCAGTTTGAACAGAGAATTCAGGTTTGGTCCTATACCCTCAAGAGAGGTGCAAAAACCCCAAGATTCAAATAGAAGAAAAGCAGAAGGGATAAGAAGTCATGACATTCATTATTCGCTTAGTCTTGTTATGATAAGTAGGCAACAAAACAGGTTTAAAACCAAAGACCAGGGCAGCATTTCCATAGCTATAGACTGTGCCAAATTTGGAAGTCAAAACAGATTTAAAAAGCAGTAAAATTATTTCATGAAAAAACATGCCATTATGGTATTATCAGTTTGGTTTTTTAAAAAATCATTGCCACTATAACCTCTGTCTCAGGAAGTCTCCCAGCTGCAGACTTGAAGGCATCCTGAAGAAAGTATTATTGCTTTTCTGCTGGTGGAACAAATGTCTCTTTGGCCTAGTACTGACTTTTTTCTTTCATCCTTAACTTAGCACAGCCTTTCTCAGGATCATATGTTATTGCCTTGTCCATGCTGAAACATACTTAATTTTTGAGTTGGCAAGTTAGTGACTAGACATTGTTTCAGTTGAAGGACTGGTGGAGCTGCAAGTACTTCCAAAAAATATTTGCATATGAAAGCTTAAAGTTCATCTTCCTGTGTTGTGTTTTGCTGTTAACATTTTCTTCCAGTTGTAGTAGCTCTGTTCATGTTTCATAATTCAGTAAGGGTTATTTACCCCAGAAACCAGTATCTTGCTATGGGCTCCTTACAGTGGAAATCAAAATACAATTAAGACCAGATTAGTTCCATTCACTTAAGTGGCATTAATACGGATTTACACTGCTTCAAACATGAACAACAGCACAAAACACAAAACAGTATCAGCATCTATCCTCAAGTGATTGCTTTTGTCTACTGAGATCCTACCAGTGTATGCACATTAAGCTCAGTAGTGCTGTACTAGGAAAGTGATTCCTGAGAAAAAAGCAGGCTAAGCTATAAAGATGCTAAAACCAACAGATTGAACCTCGTGATATCTCTACTGCCAATATTGCTGTGCTCCCTTTCACAACACACATTGTTTATTTGAGGAATAATGTTCTTCCTATAAAATGGGCTTTTATTGAGTGCTTTTGATCTGATTTTGCTCACTCACTCTCCACTTCCTTGAGAATTTTCAGTAAGACAGTATTTCTTCTTAATTAGTTATAAAAAAGCTGTGCTTTTTTTAATGCTTCCTTTATTTTCTCACTCCTTTAGTTACTGCCTTTTATCTCTGTGTATTAATTAGAAACTCCATGAATAAATATTTGCTAAAAGCTAAATGCAGCTATCAAGAATGAGCATAAAGATTAGGTACTCCACTCACTTCCTCTGGGAAAGTCAGGAGCAACTATATGCAAGTTTGAGACACATAAAATTGGCAAAAACGAGAGGAAATTTAAGTCCTACAAGTTTTGTAGAGGAACGGTGAAGTCACTTACCCACCCCTCCGGGTGGGGCATGCGGGCCCTTCACAGTCTCGTGTACCACAGAGGCTGGCAGGACTAACCAAGTAATAATGATATTTGAGTTAAGTGCCAGCAGCAGTAAGCCAGAGAGCGAGCCTGTAGCTGCCTCTCTCCTGGCACACTTCTGCAGCAGCAAGAGAGGACAGGCATCTTCTCTTGCCAAGAGTTCAGTGTGAGCCAGACACAGCAGGGCACTTGTGGCCCTTGGAAGCACTGCCAGGAAAACAGCTCTTCCAGGGGGCTTCCTCACTGAGCATCAGGGAGCAGCATGAGTGGGATTTCTCCCTATCAAAAGGGGAGAGCCAACCACACAAGCCAGGCACTGACCTCACCAGCAGCAGAGGTACCACAGCACCAGGAACCTGCAGGCAGCAGTGGGGTGGCAGGAACAAGTCAAGGAGCAGCCCAGCAGGGACCACTTGAGGAGCCAGGTCCAAGAGGTCTGCTAGAGACAAGCACCCCCATAAGGAAAGCAATACAATCTCCAGCCTGGGCTTAAGTGGAGTCCCAGCCCAGGGGCGTGGGTGGAGGCTACAGGTGAGGTTGCTTAGGACCATCAAGGCTCGTTATGCTGCCTAGGGCACTATCACTGAGCTTCTTTCTCAGTACAGGCATGAAATCTCTTCCCTTTCATATCTGTGGTGAGGGTTCTGCAAATCCATACCCAAGATTAAAAAATGTATTTTTTTTCTTTGAAGTGCAGCACAGAGATTAAAAAAATAATAATCTCTGAGCATATGAATGGGATACTAAATATTTCTTAACAGATGCAGGAAGTGATTCTGGGCCAGACTGACACCGATCTATTCAGGAGGAGCTCTGACTAATCATGGGGATTTGCTTATGATTTAAACTAAGTATAGAGAATGTAAACATCTAAATTCCTAAATAATTCTCAGCAATTAACTGATGGCATATAAAGTCTGCTCAGAAAACCTCTGAAGCAATAATGCCATCTCTAGCTGTTACGCAGTACCACATCTCCTTTCCTGTTGCACATTAGCCATCTGGGAAGTGAGGAGCTAACGCCTTGGGCAGCTGGGTGCTAAGCATACCACCTCTGCAAATAAAAAAGTCAAATATAGGGGCAAGATTTTAAAATCTGGGCTACAGCGAGGCAGGGGTGAGGTTAGGACTTGAGCCTGTGGCTCCGTAGCCTGCGCTTTACCTTTGCATGCAGATCTGACAGCTCACCAGAGAAAGGGATTAAGCAGAAGATGTACAGCAATATTGTCATTGACACCCTTTTCTGCAGTGCACATATTTGGGGTATGCATTTTAGTCACTGAGAGCCATTTTACAGTTAAGCAAACATGGCCAATGAAAAGATAAGAGAATGAAAACAGGCATAAAGAAAAATAGCAAAAGACATGAAAGCACTGGAATATAGATTTCAGTTAAAAAACCAAACAACCCTAGCCCCCACTTAAAACCTTTTAAAAATTCATACTGTAAATCCCATTATTATTATTACTATTATTATTATTATTGAGGGTGTCTAGCTTTGAGGAGCAGCTATTGGAACTTCCCCATTTGGAGACGCCTTCCAAAGGAAAAAAATGTTACAATACACCCCAAATGTTAAGGGCTATTCTTGAATTTTAAAGACAGTCTGAACTCAGCCTCTGGTCTCCACCAAAAATTTTACTAACTTGAGCAGATTGTTTCCATTTAAAATACTTAACTCATTCTTAATGTACGTGAGTGCAATGTCTGAAGCTGTGGTTCTCACATGGCCCAGCAATCTTTGATCAGGCTAAATTGGAGGAAATATTCACAGCAAAAGAGCCCCTGGTGTGACTCATAATTAGGTTTACGCTACCAATGAAATAAGCTCATTAAGAGACGTTAAAAATGTAAATATAATTTTGAAATCAAATTGTCGGAAAAAATGTAGATTTGGAAATAGAAGATGAAGCGTGGCGGAAGAATTATGACAGGCTGTGTTAATGCAAAGGCAGAACAGAAGACAACTGATTTGCATAACAGGACTTCAAACCTGAAAATCCTCTTTACCCTCCCTGGAATAATTTATTCCAGATCATCAACACAGGCTTCTAACATGCAGATTTTGTTGAGAGCTGGAGGAGCCTAGCGTCTCTTTTGCATTGAGCTTGATTTCAATCAGGAAAGCTGTATTTAAAAACAAAACAAAATCCTCACAATATACAACAGAAATCCAGCCTGGAAAGAGCAGTACAAGTTCCCAGCTGGCATAAAGCCCAAGTGACAGATTTCATCCCCCTCTAGCATGTCTTGGCTAGGAACGTGCAGTGGTGGCAATGTGTGGGAGAGTCCTCAGGCCTTTGAAGCAGCCTCCTTGATGTGGTATTCGCTGCATTATTTCCAGCTTAAATCAAAATGCTGCTAGCCCAGCTCTGCACTCCGTGTGCTTTGGCTGTACCCGAATGTGACATCCCACCCTCAGGGGTGAGGAAGCACCTACACCGAGTAGCACGGTAGGAAGAGCAGCATCTGCTTCTGCTGGAACCTGTGAGCACGTCTGCTTGGCAGCCTGAGTTTCCTGGGCCTTAGGGCCATTCCCAGTTCCAAGTCCTGAGCAGATAACTGGCCCCGGAGCCTGCCCCGGCGGCTGGAACAAAGGGTCTACACCCATCAGTGGCCCCCCGGCGCTGCCTTTAAGCCTGTCTTTAGCTTCTGGGATCCTGCCTCCTGGTTCGGGGGACACTCAAGAGCCCTTAAACCCGTCTTTGCACTGTAAAACCCTCTCCTAACTCGCCATGAGCCGGGCTCAGGCTCGGCCTTACCCGAGCCTCCCCGGCGGCGCGGGGCGCGGCAGTGCCCGGCACGGCTGGCAGGGGGCGGCCGCAGCCCGCGGAGGTGCCGCCGCTGGGGCACCCGATGCTGCTGAACAAAGAAGTGCTATTTACACCAATACCAAAAATCACGGGGGTTTTGAGGTCCCTGCAGTCCCCCTTCCACAGCACATTTCCACTGTAAAGTGTTCCTTGGGTGCATTGATGAGAAAAAAAGCAAACTTCACAAAAACTGCCGGCAACGCCTGTGCGGGATTGCTTACAGATCCTTGCAAGTGGTCCTAAAGCCACCCCACAGGAACACCAGTGCTAATCAGACCACAAAGGGTATAGAATCAGTTATGCCCCCTTCATATCGTATCTGAAAATGACTTATTTTTGTCTGTGAGTAAATTAGATTACCTGGCTTTTAATAGAAATGCTATTGAATCAGCCCAGCTGAATACCACTGAATCATGAAAATAAGATTATTGTCTTGCTGACAGAATACAAAAGGACCCAGAGCTGGAGCCATTGTCAAAGTCCATGCCCATCTTAGTGGTTGTGCCTCATTCATGTTGTATGCAGCTTATTTGTGTTTCACAGAATAGTTAATGAAATACTCATCTTGATTATACAACAGTTTTAATTTTATATTATCCTTTACATCTGAGCAAAAGGGGTTGTAGAAAGATGCTACAAGCATCTAGAGCCAGGAGATAAATTTGCTTTAAACAGCCTTCCAAGTTTGGATGAGGAGAGATAATGTTGATTGACACAGTGCAAACACTCAGATTATAAGGATAGCAAGCACCCTCACAAAGCTCTTTTTTGCTATTGCATGGGAGACTGGTTTTAGCAACTTCCTTTGAGTTCCACTAGGTGACTACAGAGGCGTCTCACCGTCATATGGTAAATTCTATATCTTTACGTGAATGTTGGTCATCTCTCAAAAATATAAGCTCTATTTCAAAGAGAAATTATAAACTTGAACTAAAACTAGTTAATTCTTTAGGTTCAGTGCCCTGAAATGTATGAATCTCAGCTGCAATAAAAATTCAGTACTCACTAGGGACTGACCATAAACAAATCAAATTGGAAAATGTGTTTTACAAGCTGGTTGGAATGGAAGAAACTAAAAAGTGCATGTGACATATAATATAGTATGTGATAGTAAAATATGTTATAGGATATGTTTTTATCTCTGAGAAACAGCTGACTTGTTGACACTGACTAGAGCATTAGGTGTCAAAGATTTATTTAATGATTTTTTTCAGGACTCAGTGTCCTGACATTTTGTTCTGTCTGTTACAAAACACAAATTCTGCTCTCATCATTCATTTCCTTTTTTTGTATTACAGTGCTGAAACCTTGGACTGCAACAGCCTCTTTATTTCATCCAAATTTTTATTTACTCTTTGTCCTCCCTCTTGCTGCAAAAATTAATTCACCCTTTCCACTTATTATTTCACCAATCTGTTTTAGCATTTAAAATGTTCTCTTGTTGCAAATCAGATCACCTCTTTGATACATGATCTTGCACTCCGTGTTCAGAGCCCTTTAACACAATCAAACTTTTCAAGGTAGAATTTAGACTTTGGAGAAGATATCATTAATCTCAAACCTTCGAGAATTATCCAGTAAAACACAACTGAAAATGCAGACAAACTGTTCTTTAAAAAGGTCTGAATTCTGCTTTTTTACTTCTGGAATAGAAATTTATTTTCCATCTTCTAATTGACCCAGAGTACAAAATTCATTATGATAGTTCTGGTCTAGTTTACTGTCAGTGCTTTTCAGGTAACCTTCAGTGGTATTGGTTTTCACTGCTTTTTTAGTGCTTTTGTGATCTACAGAGAAGGAGATTGCAGTGTGTCAGTGACGGCTTCTCCACTTTGGGAAATACCAGCACAAAAAAGACTTTGTAAGTGACCAAATGAAAATATGAAAAATAAGATCCCTTGCAGTTTCAGGGGTGAATTTGTCCTTGCTTATAGTGTTGTTTTGGGCAGCTCTTCTTTTCCTCTTTTCCTTCATTAAATGATTAACCACCTTGCCAGTTTCTTTGTACCTGATTTGTCGCTTTATCATACAGATACATATCTTTATTCTGTCCCTGACTGATCTTACGTGGCTCTTGAACAGAAAGGATCTGAGCCAAAGTCCATGAAATTCAAGGTGATTTTTTTCCACAGGCTTTTCCTCATGACCAATGGTATTGCTTACCAGGAATGTGATACAGAATAGATGCTCTGAGATTTGGCAGAAAAATTGACATTTGAAACACTCACATTCTCTAACTGGCAACACAATAATGCCTTTGGAACACATACGGGGACACTTTGCTGCTGTCCTCTTCCTTGCCAAGTCTATTCTAGAATTAGTGTCAGTTCTCTAAAATGTTAATTTTATTCAGATTTATAAGAATGCCTGTTTTGTGTGCATACCTGGGCAGATGTTTCTGGTGTACCTTAAATGAAATGCTGCAAAGAGTTGAGTATTTGCAGGGGCTAGGAGGTAAATCCTGTGTCCAGTTTGGTACAGTAATTCTAATCTATTCGGAGGGGTGAAGGGACACTGTAGGGATGGAAAAGAGTCTGTTCCTAATCCTTCCTGCTGTTCCCATGGCAGATGAAACAAAGAACAAGAGCAAGATAAGCATGAGCATTAATGCAATAGTTAGTGTAATTAGACAAACAGAAACCTTCCTTACCACCCTGAAAAAAAACCCAGAAATCATCTGTATAGTGGTGCCTTACCTGATCACAGAAAAACTAAACAATGAGACCCTGAGGAGGCTAAATGCTTTGTGTCTCAAAAACAACCTTGGTGAAGAAGTGATTTTTTTTCCTGTGCTATGTTTCCTGTGCTGCTGAAAACAGTCTGTCATGACCCTACCAGCCACCGTTGCCATTTGCCATGGTCTTTGGGACTGCTATGGGAGTAACACTGAGTTTAGCCTGTGTAGGAAGATTGGACAGTGAGCTTACAGCTGAGCATCAGAAATACATTCAAGGTGCTGCTGGACACGAGTGACTTATTGCAAGGATCTGCATAGCTGTGGTACAACATTATGGGGACAAAGGTTGTCAAACACACCCTGACACAGCTGCCAAGGCAACCTCAGGCCAGTGTAAGATCTTCCTCCTTCCAGGTCATAGTGAATATACCTAGTGAGGCAGAAACTTAAGCCATGTGTGACTGTATTTTTTGGAAATGCACAGTGATGCAAAATCTTAGGAAATCAATTCAAGAATTTTTGTCTCTGCTCCATTAAAAAGTGACATGATGAAAAGAGACTGTGAACCTTCCATTAACTAGGCAGTTAAATCAGATTTCTATGTGTCTTATGTATCTGAGCCATCTGCTGATCTCAACCATTCATTTTAATTTGTCAGTACACTAGATTTCTACCAAGCTGATATAGGCAAAAGCAATTTCCAGGGAGAAATGCAGACGTTTGGTCGCGAGAATGAAATATTTCAGCACTCCTATAACATGTGACAGCTAAGCAAATCTGTCCCTGGTGCTGACTCTATTAAACCCTTCTGTGCTTAGTAATAAAATACTGTCACCTCACCACTACCCAAGGTAATGCTAGAGGAAGTCTGTAAAGACCCTCAGTGGTTTCATGATAACTGGAAAAGGTGTAATATACACATAATAAGAGAAGAGAGTAATGTAGAGCCACCCAGCCATGTGGGGATACTGTGCTTAATTTACAGCCTGAATGAAGGTCTCATGTATTCAGGGGCTGCCTTGCACAGTAATTAATAAAATAAGGTTCAGAACGAAAAGATGAGCGTGCTGGTCTCAGGACTGCACCTGAGATTTACTCCATTGCACCACTGTTGTTTAAGCTGCTTTACACAGTGAAGTACTGCAACTGTCTCTCTCCACAGGCTGAAAAACATGTACCTCAAATTAACTCAATTGAAAAGAATGTATCATAAATTTTCTTCTTTGACACCAAATTGATACTCAGATTTAGTGTCACTGAATATTGGAAAAATTCTCTCCCTAGTTTTCCAGTATTTCTTTATTCATTGGTATGGACTCCATAAAACTTTGAAGATAAGTAGAAATAAAAAAGAAAAAAAAGCATATTTGTAGAGACATTAAGTTTTACATTTCACAGCTAAAGCCAAAGTCATTACTAGGAGTGAAGAAAGGAATTCTCCTTCAGCTCAGGCCATTCCAGATGAGCTCCTATGAAGTTTTCTTATCCTTGTGAAAGCTTGGATGCAGACCCTGCCAGAAGGGGGAATACCTCACCACAGAAAACATTCTTCTGAAATGGTCTGAGAGCAGACAGTGACAAATTGTGTTCTCCTGTACCTATTCTAAGGTTAATTATAAAATTGTTCCAATGTGAAGGAACAGAATTTAATTGCATTTTTCTGCCAGTGAAGAATAAGGAAGGGTTTAGTGTTTTTAGAGAAAAGGATATGCCCAATATTTAGCCCTTATAATACCACATCAGGATGTAATAGAGGCTCAAAGCCTAACCTAGTTCTAGCATGCATTTGATTAGATGTGAGTACATAATATTGTCCTCACATAACCTAGGGTAGAGATAGCAAGGGAATTATCTTTGTAAGCCATTAAGGCACATAACCTCCTTCAGAAAGGGGTATTTGGATAAGTAAGTTTGTACAATGGGCACGTATTGTACCTTGTGGGTAATCTGACAGCCTTGCAGACTCTCTAATAAAGTGTATGTACTGGTATTTTTAAAATTATAAATATGTTTTAAAATAAATGCTCATTCTTATTTGTTTTCCTTCCTCTTGTCTCTCACAGATCTCTCCCTATTGTTCCTTCTATACGGAGCCTCCTAATGTCAGCATCTCTGCACATATGTTAGCACAATGGGTTGCCATAAAGGATTACAGAGCCATGCAGATCCTACAAGGTCACTCAAAAATTCGGTTGGAATACAGTCTATAACCAAAGAGGTGCTTTAATTCAAAGTAAATTCAAAAAGCAAATAGTTCTTCCACATTTCCTCATGCTTTACAACTGTGGAATCTGTTACTGAGTCATGCTGTGCTCAGGCTTCAAATGAGTAAAACCTTGAAGAAAGATGCATGTCTTTATTGGATCTTAGAGTATGTCTTTCACTTTATTTGTGATAAATATTGAAAAAAAGAAGGAAATTATATGCTAGAAATTATTTAGGGCATAATTGATGGCACCTGCACTTAATAAATAAAACTTTTTGTGTTCTTACGCATATTTTCCCAGCAGTATCTATTCAGGTGTTTCACAGCAGTGGTTGGTAACAGTGAGCACACAAGACTTGGCATTTTCTCATGCCTTTGCTGAAAAAAAAAAAGAGTCACAAGCAAGTTTATTATTCATCCAGGTCTGATTCCTACGTAAAGAAAGATGGAACAGTGAAGTGACTTAAGTCATGGTCCAGGTCACAGCAAAAGTGGAAGGAAAGTTCAAAACACCACAGCTGATTGCAAAAACACTTGTATACAGGGGGAAGACAAGCCTTGTAGCACAAGAATCTTCCTGTGAAAAGGACTGAGCCACACCTAGATATCTGCTAGACAGGGAGAGGGTATGTAGCTCAGCAGTTTGAGAAAGAGTGGGGATCCAGCATTCTGTTTTATGCTGGGGTTTCATGCTGCTACCCATTCCTGTAAATTTGGTATGCAGTCCTGGCTTTGCTGCTAACTGGCTCAGTGGGCTCAAATATGCATGTTGCACAGCAGGTTGCTCCTCGACCACTCATGAAATTAGGTCCTGGCAAATACAAGATTTGCTTATTTTGCCTCTCTGCAGCTACAACCACATGTCATTATGATAAATAAAATATGTGACCATCTTCACCAGAGACTAATTTTTGTGTAAAAGGTAGAAAGAATACCTGCTGATTCACAGAGTTTTTCTGAAGATTAATTTAATTGGAATACTGTTCTTGAAGAAAGCTGTGAAAGCTAAAGACCAAGGTTAGCATGTATTAGGATTTATTTTAATGGAGATGTAGCTACCAGTACTCATGTTAAAAGAGAACTCATTTAACTCAGGTGAACTCAGATACTCTGCCAAACACTGTGGTAAGGCGGTGTAACAGACGACTTTCAGAAAGGTGTCTGGGAAACACAGCTCCTCTGCTGGGCTCTCTCTTCCAAGCAGAGGCAAAGGACTCCTTTCCTTTGGGTCCTTGTGCATCCTTTCCCTTATGCATCATCAAAAACTTGCTCAGGTCAATGGGAATCTTTTCCTTCAGTTAAAGGTATATTAGCTCCCAGCCACACACAGCAAGATGATCATAGTAGTGATGATTTATTCTCTTTTGCATGAAGTTGGATGCTAACATTTGGGAAAGTACTATCAGAAGAAGAAATCTATATTCTGAAAGCCCACTCTCCATAAATGCTATGGAAAACAACCAACACTTTGTGTCTTTCATTTTCTACCAGGATCTGACTATATATCAGCAATTAAGGGAAACTTGCAATATCTGCAAAGTCAGTGTTAATATCCCCATTGAGAAATGAAGACATTGGGGAACAAAGAAAATAATTGAGTGTTCCAGAGCTATAAAAACAGACAGTACAGTTTGATATACTCTGTTATACACAGCTATTGTGTATTAAGTTATAGAGTTCTGAATGCACATTCACCTGCAACACCACTTTTCATAAGTTTTTATCAGAGAATAGGATGTTTCTAATTGTCAGACATTGATGCATTTTGTACATTTAATTGCTTGTATTTTCAATTTAGTGGAGAAGTTTACAAACACAATATTTTTTTAATAGATTCCAAATGAGATAGTGCATCTTCAATTTCTTTTACCCACAAAAAAAGAAAGAAGAAAAAAATATTCAGCAGTAGTTTACTGTGCATAAAGCAGGGCGTCATCTATTGTAGTTCTTTCCTACCCATATTTGACAATGATTCTCCAGTTGATTTTGAGATAACTACCCTGAGGAATAAAACATTGCAGCATTTACACTGTTAGAAATGTTACAATTGTTTTGCCTGAGTAAATGCTGCCATTTTGCTCCCTTGCTTGTTTTAGATGGTCCTTTTTAAGGTAAAAAAATAATTTTACTGAAATTGCTAGGAATTTTGTCAATTATGACACTGGAAACAGGAAAATAAGCAGTGCACAGGACACAAGAAAAAATACGCAACTTACTTTCCCCTGGTAGTTTGAAAGCCGGATGCTTTGGAGTTGGCATCCTGCTGGCTCCTGGTGATACCACCACTGTGAGAGGACTGCTTGACAGATCTGTTCCCTGTAGCTGTATCCAGGCTTGTAGTGACCCCTTGAAGGAGAGGGATCTCTCTAGCAGTGCTTTGTAGGGCTGTCCCTTTGCTGTGAGATGAGCTTCCCATCTTGTCTTTGCCAGAGTCATCATCACTGTGTCCATTTGACTGACTTGCAGGGGTAGATACTGTGGTACTGGAAGTTTTCTTTGCTGCTTTCATTCCCAGTGTCTCGTCTGAAGATGCAAAAGGAGGTCCCTGTGAGGCATTCACTTTGGCTTCTTGGATTTCAGAATGGGGTGACCCCCTAATTGTGGTCGAAGATGGAGTCGAGTCTGAGTGACTTGTCTGGGTTTCATCACCTTGTCCTGTGGTCCAGAATTTTCCTGGAATGTTAAATCCAATGCTGCCCCTCTGTAAGTGCAATAGGAGCAGGAAGAAAATGATCTCTTTCATTCTGATGGTTTGCAAATGCTGCAAGTTATCTCACATTTATTTCCTAAACAAGAAATCCTGTAGTTTCTCCCTCCTCCTGGGCTGCTGCTCAGATAGTGAGCCTACCCAGAGGATGCCCTGACAGGTTTTATTTCTGTAGAAAGGAAACAGGTTTTGGTGTTTCAAAACTGACTGAGGAAGCCTGGTTTCCTGTTTCTGTGGATCCCCCCGCAACCTGTGACCCCTCAGAGAGCAGGAACCTGGCAGCCTCTGTGGGAGGAAAAAAAGAAGTCTCTGCAGAAGGCACAGGATAAAGATTCATGGCACAATAGAAATGTGGAAAAATATGCACTGTGAAGTAATCCTGAGGGATAAAACCTGAAATTATTAGCTAATTTTCCTTTCACATGCACATGCACAGAGAAGTGATGTCTCACATGTGCCCTTTCGATGGTTAAAATTACGACCTTGTTATTCGAAAAAGAGTTGGCAAAACTGGTGTGCTACACAAAGCTGAACATTTGCTGTGTCTCCTCTTTTTAGTCTGAACATTTAAGCACACTGCTGCCAAAAGTGTGGAGACAAGGAAGAGGTTCACGCTGTATCCACCACTGATCCCCATGCCTGGAGATACTCAAAATTCAACTAGACAAGACCCTGAGCAATTTGATCTTAGCCCTGCTTAGAGTTGGGGCTTTGGACCAGATGACCTTTGGATGTCCTTTCCAGTCTATATCACTCTATGAAATTATGCTTAGTACCTGCAAGGTTGAACACTGCAGCCAGAAAAGAGGAGATGAAAGCTTTCCTCCTCTGCTGCCATTCGCCAGCTCTCTGAGACTAAGGCTGGTCAGTTTCTTGTTGAAGGAAAAGAAAGGGAAAAAGGTAATTGCTGAAGAAATTGCATAGAGAAATACAAATACACGAAATTTTAAAGGAGGTACAAAGCAGCAACAGAATAGACCTGTCAGGAACCATATAGATCTGAGAGGCCCTTGCCAACCAGTTCAAAAATCCTCTGGCCACTGACAGGAGTTCTGTACTAAGGACTGTGAACAAGACGTCCCTGAAAGCAACTCACACATCTGCTAACAGAACAGCATCTTATGGGTGTGCTTCATGTTAGTTGAGGATTGCCTTTCCTCAAAAACAGAAGAAAATCCCCATTCCGTGGAAGTCTAATGACTAACAGGGACACAGCGGAAAAGCTGGTAAATTACTTGCATATTTTGTCAGAAAAGGCTTTCAGAAAAAACAAAACCAATCCAATAAACCCAAAAGCAAAACACCAACATGGGGGATAAACTACCATCTTTTGTTGCAGTCAAACAAATCTCTGTGATGACTGTTCCTGTTTAGAAGATTTGGATAACAGTGCCTTGATTTCAGTTTCCAGGTGAAAATGTTTAGGTGTACTGAAGGGTTGGGTTTTCCCTTTGTTATGATTTTATTTTCCTGTTTTATTGTCTTGGTAAAGCAGAGGCTTCTGCTGTGTAAGTAAACCAGACGCAATTTTATGATACGACACGTTAGAAAAGATATGCAGTTGTGTTTTCTTTTGGAGACTATTACCCCTCTCTTTTTTTTTATTCATAGTGAAATCTGTACATGACCTTTGAATGTAGGACACAGGAGACAATCTAATGAGCAATTTAATTTAAAGACTAACATAAGCAATTTCATGCAAGCACTTATCTTTTTCAGCTTTATATTTGAGATTTTGAATTAGTACCATTACCTGAATCAGCCTTTGGCATCCCATATTTTTTAGAAATCCCAAGACAAAATGAAAGGTAAATCAGTGTTGACCGTATTTGCAAATTAAGCGCAAGCTGCCTTTAAAAAAAAAAAAATCACAGCAGCTGTATACTGTGGTTAATTATACAATAAGAATGCCTAAAACAACACAGAACTTGGATTATGCTTTGAGTCACTCCATTCAGTGTTGATTCTGCCTCTAAATTCAGAGAAGCAACTGCAGATTTCCACCAGTAAAGAGGAAAGTAATGTAGAAGAGTCTGGCTTTTGGTGGTTGGTGGATTTCGCTTACAGCAGTGTATACTTCCCTGTCTGAATAATCCAAAATGAAGACCTATTGTTAATATTACTTTATTAGTACATGTCCGGGCTTTAGATTAAAAGATAAGGCTGTTTGAAGGCTGTTTTTATTTAGCAAAACCATCTTGGCACTGTAAGAAACTCAGGATATCCATTTTCAGACTGCTGTATGCTGGATCTGAATCCCAAGCTCATTATAAGTCTTATTTCAGCATTAGTTCACATCCAAGTGCTGCTTGTCTTGGTGCAAATTGAACCCAGCAGAAGATCAGCACTTGGATGCATTTGATGAAACTCAGGTAGAACTAGATTCAGAATTATCCTGAAAGCTCTCACTCAACATGCTGCCTACTCCCTTAAGCATAAATCCATAGGTGCCACATTTTTTGTATTAGTTGTGTATTCATGTAACTGAAATCCCTGGACGTTGGGCTGGCCTCATGGGCTTTTCTTGGAAATTTTAAAAGTTGACCTTGGAGCAAAAGCTGGATCTCAAGTTTCCAATCCATATTAAGTGTCCATATCAGAGTCTACATCATGCTTGCTATCAGACACATATTCTTTCACTCTGCGAGTTTTAATTCTATAGGTATTGGCACATTCAGCAGGAGGCACGGAGAGTCTCTCATCTCCCATGAGAGCACAGGATGGCAAAAGAGGCAGTTTTCTGGGAGCTGGAAATGGATTGTGAAGATGCAACTGCACTCCTGGGGGGCATTTAAGTCACCAGGCTACATTATATAAAAGAGCAGTACCCTTCTGCTCACAGAAGAGTTATCCCTGTTCTGTACTGCGGAAGAAAGAACACTATTTATTTTCAGGGTCACAGCTGTGGTTCTTCAGACAAGGCGAGCACTTTACTGATGCTTGAGTAAGCTGACCAAAGACTGTGATTGTGGAAACACTTTTATATTTTTCATCTGCTAACAGCACACACTCAACACTGTGACTTCAGACAAATCCCTGAACATGTCATTGCATAACCTGAGCCATCTTCAGGAACTTTCAACTCCCCCCAACCACTGTGAGAGCATCAGGTTTGCTCTCCCCTAAATCACCAGACTGCATAGCCACCTTGGCAGAGTTACTGTTGATCCTCCAGATTATTTAACAATTTCTATAAGCTCACTGTGGCTACATAGCCACAGTCTGTCATCCTCACTCTTTGGGATTTACCAGTAGAAAACCTATTCCCAGTCTTAGGCAGAGTAGTCCAAATCCATAGGGATTAGTCACCCCAGAACTATTCAGGCCAAGGACTGCACAGCCAGATCGTCTCCCCTACCTCTGCTGGCAGCCACAACAGCTGTAAAACACTGCTCACACAATGGGCTCTCTGTCTGCTTAGCACATGGGGTCACAAGTGATGTGGTAAAAAATGAGAGTTTCTATCTGAGTGTTGTGGTTTAACCCCAGCCAGCAAACAAGCCCCACACAGCCACTCACTCAATCCTTCAGCAGTAGGATCAGCAAGAAAATCAGAAAGGAAAAAGGTAGAAAACTCATGGGTAGAGATAAAGACAATTCAATAGGAAGAGCAAAACCCACACATGCAAGCAAAGCAGAACAAGGAGCTCATTCCCATGGGCATGCAGGTGTTCAGCCATCCCCAGAGGAGCAGGGCCCCAGCACATATTACTTGGGAAGACAAACATACTCTAAGCATCCCCCCCTTCCTCCTTCTTGCCCCCGCTCTATACACTGAGCATAAGGCCATAAGGTCTGGAATAGCCCTTTGGTCAGTTTGGGTCACCTGTCCCAGCTGTGGCTCCTCCCAACCTCCCACACATCCCAAAATTCCCTGCCAGTGTGGCAGCACGAAAAGCAGAAAAGGTCTTGGCTCTGTGCAAGCCCTGCTCAGCAATAACACAAACATCTCTATATTATCAGCCCCATGTTCAGCACAAATCCAAAACACAGCCCCATACCGACTGTGAAGAATTTTAACTCTACCCCAGCCAAAACCAGCACAGTGAGAAAGCTGTTATTGAATAGCTCTTTATTCCACTGGTGTGCCTACTGCCGGGAGAATTTTGCTTTCCCTTGCTCCAGATCAAAGACACTTGTATTTGACATAAATTCTCCCATTTCCTGCCGTGCCTCTTGGTACCAGCTGAATGGTCCAGTGAAAAAGCCACTTTGCTTTCTTGTCTCATATACAGATGCACAGGGCAGCACTTAAGACAGGAAAATAGGCACCTCAGGATAAGGAAGAAGAAATCGCTTCTGCAGTCACTCTGCAATGATTCAGAAAATTCTTATCAGGTTATGAAGAGCTCTAAATATCTCTATATCAAAAAAGAAAGTTTCTTTTTCTTATCATAATGTTTCCTCTGTAAGGTCCAAAAGCATACTGAAGGCTCCTGAGCAATACCCATACTTACTGTTTGGTTTTAGTTTTGTTTTTTATTTAAGAGCTCATATCCAATATGTATGGCTGGTTAGCATAAATTAAAAGCTTACATTACAAAATATGCTATCATGCTTAAGGTGGCCACATTTTACAAATTACAGCCATTGTGTACTTAGAAAAAATATCTCTCTATGTCTACCCAGGAAAGTCAAATTTTACATCTAAAATAGGATTCAATGAATCAGTAAGAGTTCTTTAGGTTTGTTCTGATTGCATAATACAGACCACTGTGTCCCCCCCAAAAAAATGACTCCTTTGAATCCTAGTTTGCTTAGAAGAGCAGTAACAGGAGAAACCATTACTTTATGTAGAAAGGACACAGCAGCAGAAGGATTTTCCAATTAAAGGTCAGGATGTGAAGTTTGCATGGTTACAGCATGAGCTCTTAGTGTTTCTACAGGCTCAGCTGCGATTGGGATCCAGCTAAGCCAGAGCGTCCTATTCCATCATCAGCATCACTCTTGATCAAACTAAGCAAACATAATACCCCACAGTATTTGAGTATACCTTTGCTGAAGTATCATGTAACACCTGTGTTTTTAAAGTGTATTCCAATATATTCTTTTCCTTTGCCTGTGGGCACGTTTTTAGCCTTCAGAGACATTTATGTATTCTTTTACTTGGGAGCAGTGGCAGCTGATGAAGGAGATTGCTGTCTGCTTTGCTCTGACTTCAGCCTATCCTCAGGGCAAAGCTGACATCAGATAAGTGGCAACTGGCAATCATCTGGTTACCTAAAAAAAAAACCCTCTGTGAGCTGTTCCTAGCATTTCCTTTCTAGAAATTACTTTGATAGGCAAAAAAACCCAAAGAACACTAGGTTTCTCCTAGAACAAAAAAAACAACTTATTGGTGCAGAGATCTCACTTTGGCCTTTTTTTCATAGCATTGCCTCCCAGGTGTGATGAAGCCACTGGTCTTTGGTGACCACTGCAGCCTCCTTTACCAGCCTCTAGGTGAGGGTGCTAAAGGACAGTTTAGCTAAGGGAATGCTCACACTATTCTGGAGACCAAACCACGCCCAAGTGCCAGGAAATCAGAAGAGACCTAGGAAAGCAACAGCTACCTATATAGCCTTTAAATCCAACACTAAGAAAAACTTGGCTTTATCGCCAAGAAAATGTGGGGAACTGGGGACTAAGTAATGATGCCTGAAGGACAGAAACTTCCTGGATGAACTTTTTGTCTGTCTGATAGTGTGGATTTCCCACCCATGTCTGCTACTGACAAAACTTTGTTAGCAACACCCTGTGAAAAACAAACATGTGCTATTGACAAGCTCCCATGCCAGCTCGTTCCCCAGTGTATCCATCTGTGGAATTCTGTGGAAACTAGAAGGAAGCCAAGGCTGTGACAAAAGACCAGAGAAGCAAAAACTTTCCTCTGCTGGAAGCACACATCCATGTCTGTGCTGGGCTGCTCTCCTGCAGCTGAAGGTGACTCCACAAGGTGATCAACCCTCCTGCATAGCAGTGCTGCGAGTGACTGGGACAGCAGCGTTTCCCTGAACTCTGGGAGCAGCCAAGCACCTTGGTATTCTTTAAGGGCAGGTGCTGCTAATTCTTCTGGAGTGTGTACCTTCCTTGTTTTGCAGAGCCTAGGGCTACAGACTGCATTGAGCATGTTTATCTCTCTCCTTCGGCAAAAGTAGTTGCTTCATTTTGCTCACATCAGTAGGGATGAGAAGTCGGGATGCTTCCACTACACCTTTGGCAGCAAAAAAAACCAGAATAATGAAGGGAAAGTGGTGACTGAAGAGAAACAGGGCATCAAAAGGAAAGGAAACTGCTAAGTGGGAAAGAACAGAGAGATGACTACAGAAGTAGTGACAGTTCTACAAAGGGAACTCTGTGCTAAAATTTGAGTTTGTTACTTCAATTAAGCTTTCTTAGACCCTGGAAGTCCTTTTAATGTCAAGTTTTTCCTGGTACGTGTGACACAAAAAGCTTCCAAAAGTAGAATACCAGAATTAGGCCTGCACTGCTTTGTCTTCAGGAGGTGTCCAAAGAAGTCCCTTTCCTTCCTTATACTGTGTGCCTCTGCTAGGATGTAAGGAAATAGGCAAATGTGTAAATGAAATATGCATCAAGGCTGCTGCTGGCCTCACAAAAAATGGGGTGAGTGTCCAGACTGAGGTGAGAGCCTTTTTCACCCTTTCTTTCTCCTTTCCACTTCATTCCTTATATTTCCTCAATGTAGCAAAGGATACCTAGGACATTCCAAAAGTAGCAGCCAGAAATGACCCATATTCACCAAGCTAATAAAACTGGAGGGTCTGTCAAGCTGCAAGAGGAGCAGCCTACTTTTAGCCAGTTTGCTATGACTGCAGGCTGCAGAAATCAGACTGAAGTGGTAGTTGATATTCCTCCCATCACTATGTTTCTTAAAACTGCTGTTTCCATGGCAAATATACAGACTTGGCTTTCTACAATCACACTCTTTTACCACTTTTCTTGTAGGTATGCATTTCATGGGAAAAATGCATGTCTTCCCTCCCTCTTCTGCACCCTGCAAGCAGCTCAGTCTGGAGCAAGAGCCACAGATCCTTCAAAGGACAGTGAGAAGCCATTTGCTTCTTGCTAAGGAGAATGAATGTTGTGCAAGTTATGCAAAGAGCAAGTCTTTATGGATCCAACCAAGATTAAAAGGCTGCATGTGATTTCCCGAGGCTACAGGAGTTCTGCTCAGGATGTTTTGTTTTTCTGCATTTTGCTCTTCTGAGACATCTGTGGGTCAATTTCATTCTTGTCATTTTACAAACAGAATTCCTTTTGCCATTTTCCAGCAGTGAGGCCCCAGCATTGCAACTGGTAGCATGCAGATAACCATGAAGTTCTTCCATTACTCATGAGCTATGGCCTGTTGCCAAGCTCTGCCTAGGGCATTTGGAAAGGCTTAGTGGGATAGAAATCTAAAAGGGAAGGTGATAATACAGCTGTAGACATTTCAGTATACATAAATCTAAGTAGATGCATAATTCTGTCTCCTAATTTTTGCTGCTGCTGTGCTTGAAATTTGTCCAGGTTTTTGGTTGACTAGAGCTTGTTGCTGTTCGTAGGGTGAGTGTATGAATTACACAGGAATAAACATGTCAGTCTACTTTTTGTAGTGACCATGGTGTTCTAGTTCAGTAGGGGAAGAAACTTGATTTGCTGGGTGTTTCGCAGCTGGTATTTCTCTGGTTTGAAGTGTACTGTGTCAGGGTATGGTAGTGTCTTATTTCCTTCAGATATGACTATGGGGTAAGTTAAGTCACAGAACGGAACCAGTTCAGGAGGATGTAAAAGTATCTCTCTAAAGACTGGAGCAGTCTGGTGGCAGACAGTTTTGTCTAGGATTTTCAAGTGGGTTTTTATAAGAATAGGTTTGGTAGAAGAGCTAAGGATGTGAAATGTCTATACTAGAGAATAACCTGACTTGCAATGACTGGCTGGAGTTGATTTCCAACACTGACTTTGATTTAACCTGTTCAGTTTCACTTTCAGAATTGCTTGATCATATTGTTCTCCCCTTTTCCCTACATAAAAAGATACTTGGGTGATCTCTATTCCTTAAGACATCATTTAAAGGTAGGGCAGATTGTCTCCAGATTGACCAGTGATGCTGTGTTTCAATTTTCCAGTCAGAAAATGATGCATAGCCACGGGAAAAGCCAAAGATTTGTCCAAAAAGATATTCCAAACCAGCTAAAATTTACTCTTCAATGTAGCCTTTAACACAAGAATTTCAAAATTATCCTTTTCACCCAGACTTAAAATCTCACATTAAGCTACTGTGTGGATTGCTAATATATGGTGCTATATTTTGTTTCCCTGGAAAACTTGGTAATATGTAAAACGAATCTATATTGAAGGCTTCTCAAAATCCTCTGATCTTGCAACAGAAGGATATTGCTCCAAGCTCCAGGAGTGAGCCCTCTGCTATTTACAAAGAAGCTTTTCCCATCATACGGAAAATAGATTTGAGAGAGTTTTCTCTGGCTCACATGATTAATTCTATTCCTAGAAAATTAGTTAGCAGTCTTGACATGCCCTGGGAGAAAAACAAAGGGAAGGCAACATGAACCTCTGTGTGTAATCTTCTATTTGAGCAAATGTAGATTATTTGTAGTGACTAATTTTTCCCTTGGAACAAAAAAGTGAAGGAGGGTTGAGTAATGTGTGATGCAATGGCTGCTGCAGCTGGGAGTTTAGAGTTGGACTGGAGCCTGAAGCGGCTTCATTTAGAAAATAAAGAGCTTTGGGAGCAAGTACTACATCTAAATATATGCATGTGTGCTCATGTATAGCAGCCATGACACAGTAAGTGCCAAATGAGTGCCTGGATTTGAAATGTATTTGAAGGATTTCTTAGCTGTATCAGTAAGAGGAAAACCAGAGGTTAAGACAGTGTCAAAGGAGGTCAGAGCAAGCAGTAATGGCCACCAGCAAATTATTCCAATTGGAAGAGTTGGAAACCCTTGTACCAAGTGTATAAGCATGATTTCTTACTTCTCAACCTGCCTTCTTTGGCAGGAATTTTAAAGCACATACAAAGAATCGTATCAGCAAATCCATGACTCAGCACTGGTCAATTGTTGTAAATAAGACACAAATAGGCTATCAAAGGAAAGCAGCCTCAGCAGCTGGCTATAACCAGTTCCAGTGGTAAGAGAAGAGAACAAAGAATTAGTATATAACATTTGCTAAGCTCACAAATGAAGCTGTAGCTTGATATCACAGCCCAAGGAAAAAAGACCAGAGTGTAGATGCTGTTACCAAATACAATATTGACCCCAACCACCAGTCCTGGGTTGAGAAGGGAGAATCAACATCCCATTCCTCCCAGGGAGGAGATGCTGACTGTGCTGTAACTCCCTGTCCATGGCCTGAAGCTATCAGCCTTCATGCCCAGAGGGGCAGTGCAAGGGTGAGCACAATACCAGAGAAAGGGGATAGGTTCTAGGAAGTTTAGGTATATGTCATTTTTAATTGTATTTCATTTGAACTGTGTAAGTATCATTGTAACTGCACCAAAAATAATTATTTCATTCCATGGATTAGAGTTTCATTAAACTAAAAAGAAGTTCTTGTTTTTGCATATAAGGTGTGTTTCCCTTTTTGCTCATTAATTTGGAGTATAATGGTGGAGAACTCAGGCAATGTAGTCTTTGACATGGATGCATCAAACTGCAGAGCAGAATCTGGACTGTGAGTAGCAGACTAGAGGCAGCAGAGGAAAACCCATCAGTGTGTGTTGCAGTCCAGGACAAGCCTTGCCAGTAGCCTGGGCCATTAATCAGGGAGGTTTCCAACAACTGGAGGGGGAGTTTCATTGGAATAATTTCTGTAAAAAGGCTCACTGTGAATGACATGCAATTCTGGTGAAAATACAAAGAAAATGTAATAGAATGGGGCAGGCCAGGCTGTGCCTGGCTTCCTGGGAAGCTCCATGGTTCTGTAAAATGGGTTGTATAGTCTGCTGGGAAATACAGGCTTCACGAATTTATGAGGCACAGTAAAATGAAATGATTGATGGCTTATTCCTCCTGGCTTTTCAAACTGATTGAATTGAGCAACACATTCTCCTGTCATGTGGTGGGCTAGGGCCTAAGATGAGTGCTTATGTTTGTGTGCAAGCTGTGCTTTCCCTCTGCAGTAATAACATTTTCTCTATGAGCCCCATTTCAATTTCTACATGTTTTCAGTTGTTTTGCCACTGCCAGCTACAATTACTGAGTTTCAAACAGTCCTAACTGATAAATTTCTGAGTTGGAGGGGTGGAAAATATAGCTTTACTTTGGGATGGTGGAGTTTGCTGTGCAAGAAACTATGTATACTTAAAGCAGCAGGCCAAAGCCTTCCTAAAGCCAGTAAGCAAGGCATTGTAGGGTATATAGAAGAATATGGGAACAGCTCCTGAAAGTGCATCATGACGTTGAGTAACCCACAGTGGCAAATGAGTGAAAAATCTATTTAATAGACGGAATCTGTGTATAGTCCCTTTAGTGTGCATTCAGCTTCACTCTTGTCCAGATCAGGTGTGGGGTGGCAGTGCACCATGGCTTCCCCATCCTCAGTGCTGGATCTCCTTCTTAGGGTCACCAGAAAACTGGTGGAGAGGCTGGGAGGCGAGCAGGGACCCCCTTTCCTGGGCTGACCAGGTTATATTTCCATGGTATTTTCCCCCCGTTTTGCATGGTGACTTTATGTTGGTAAAAGAGCGATGAACCATCTGTTTACTCAGAGAGAAGAAGTAGGGGGAATCTCAGAAGTACAAGCTGCTCCATACTAGTAGTATGTTTCCAAGGGATTTTTGAACTCACCCTCTGCAGAAAAGTTATGAGGTTTTGTATGTGGGATGCCAGCCAAAGGATGAAGGGGATGAAGGCCCAGTTACACCACAGGGATCACTGCAATTGGAAGGGTAACCCCCTGTATTACAACTACTTCCAAGAGGAAGAAAAGATGGGTTGTAGTTGTAGGTGATTCCCTTCTAAGGAGAACAGAGGGCCCAATCAGCCAACCAGGCCCAGCCCATGGGAGCGCCGGCTGCCTCCCTGGGGCCTGGGTTAAGGGTATCACCAAGAAACTTCCTAGCCTGCTCCGGCCCTCAGAGTACCCCAATACTGATCTCCTACACAGGCAGCAATGAAATGGCAACATGTAGTCCAAGTGCCATCAAAACAGAACTTCAGGGCCTTGGCACATTCAGTGAGGAAGTCTGGGGCACAAGTTATATTCTCTTCCAGACTTCCAGTTGAAGGCCAGATGGGCTGAGTCTATTAATAAATGATTCCATGGCTGGTCAATATTTTGGGGTTTTTGACAGTGGAATGGCCTGCATAGCACCAGGCATACTGGCATCAGATGGGAGTCACCTTTCTCAGCAGGAGAGGACAGTCTTTGCTCAGGAACTAGCAGGAATTGGCAGAGCTTTAACCTACGTGTGATGGGGGAGTGACAGACATGGCACACAACAATATCAGGGTTGTCCCTGGCAAGCTGTGGAGTGATATGCAAAGGTTAGAGGGACAGGGTACCAGCGAGGCCCCTCTGCCAAGGACTCTGAAATGGGTGAGCCACATTGGAGCATAATTCCAGACTTACAGAGATGAGTCAGGGATTCCTGAGGTAAAGAGGCCAACAGGGAAACACCAGGGAAATACCTCAAAGAAATTAAGGGGTATTTCTCTAGGAAGGTGACACAGCCAGCAGCCCAGCTGAGGTGTCTTTACGCCAAAGCATGCAGCATGGAAACCAAACAGGAGGAGTTTGTTGTATTCAGCAATACAGGAAGAGGTTAATGACTTTTTTTTTGGTAGTCTGTGTTTTTCTTGCAAGACGCTCAGAAACATTTAGAGTTCAACTCAACAAGCAGCAAGGGGTCAGGTATATACCTGAACTATACAATCTTTAAGCACACTTCCTGCCAAAAATGTAATTTCTATACAAATCTATGGAAATTATATTGAAGACAAAAATCTGAATCTACTCTCTTACAGGTGTAGAGCTGAAGAAATTCCTAAGAATAGAGGAAGAAAAGAAGTTGGGGGGGAGATGATCTGGAATCAGAGCTTATACCTGAGCATATACATTGCTTTATTTCTTTATTTTGTCTCATCTGATGTGGTGATTGAGGTGAGTGTGATCAGCTCAAGACCTGAAGGTGGAAACTCCAGCCCATGAGCAAATCTGAGACCCAATAAGATGAAAAGTGGGAAGAGGAGAAAGCAAGCGCAGTCATCCTTATTGTATTAAGCATTACAAATCAAGTCAAGGGCTTTCCAGCAACACCTAGTGGTCATTAAGCACTCACCAAGTAAAATTTCCTTGGAATTTTTGGAATTTTCAGGAGAGTAATTTATCATGCTGACAAAATAAAATTAAATAGCAACCCTTTCAAAACAAATAATAGAAAATATTTTGGGTGTTGGTTGGGTTTAAACCTTGCTGACACATTTCAAATGGATTATAAATCTATTATTTTGTGACTTGATAGACTGTTTGAACTTGTACTTCAGGAAGGGTTAAGTCCTTTCTTTGATTGAAGTCTTAACAAATTTGAAATATAACTTTTAAACATATAATGCCATTGCAAGACATTTTAGTGTGATGACTTGGGGGATTGATTTGTCAGAAAAGGATTACTAGCACAGAATATGTGCACATGATACTGAAGGACAAAAATCTAACACCCATAATACATCCTCAAAGTGCATTTGTGATAGACTTCAAAGAAAACTTAGTATTACAACAGTTTAAAAGTCCTAGAGACAGTGATTTATAGAAAATGTATAGAAAATGATCAGTAATATCAGGATTCCTGTCTACAAATTGAGCATTAAACATGTGTGAAGTCTGGCTTGCTGCTGTGCATACTTCAAATTTAAGAACATGCTGATATACTGTTGAATTAAGGAGTCTGGACTACCAATGTTCCCATACAGAGTAATTATTTCATACAGGCAGTTCACCATAAAAACATTACTGGAATATAACAATTTTTAAGCCTTATCATATTGAAGGATACTGTGGACTTTGGTGAGACTTTTACATGTATAATCATTGAGTATCTTGTCGCTTGAATTGAATTTTGAAGAGTTTAACTTCTTTTAAAGTCTAAAAAATCTGCAGTCCTCCACTGAAAACCAGCACCACGCTAATGTAGAATGTGACAGAACCTTGTCTTAGAAGGAAATTGGGTATCTGTTATTAATTCTGCTTTGGTTACTGTTTACTTCTCAAGGAAATTATTTTGTGAAACAAACCTGTCTTTCAATATCCAAAGCTTGCTGGAGAAAATGGGGAAGCTGGAATCGATCTCATCCATTTTGTAACCTTGTCTTTGGTTTCAACAGCTTAAACAAGAAGGTGTCTTTTTTGATCGGGGTAAATCTAAAAAGAAAAACCCACACAATTTGGCAGGAGAGTTGCTTGCTATCTGACAATTCCAATTAATGTGGGAAAACAGGCATATACAAATTCTGTGTAATATTTGATTTCCAGCATAATTTTTCAGTGAATAATCAGAGTGGAAATGTATGTGGAAGAGGGAGGCACTTCAGATGAAGCTGTTACTTGAGAGGTACATATACTGGTTGTTAAGGTAACAAAAGAAGGAACAAGCAGAAAATTTCATCTAAGACTAGTTCTCATTGAGCTCAACACATCTTGACTGCCTAGAGAGTTCGGTATCCAAAAACTGGAAAAAACATAGCAAAAGGTCAAATACAGAGATGCGTTAATCCTTTGGAGAAAACAGTTGATGAGTCTGCTTGAGTTACTGAACCTCTTCTTCAACCACAGTGTTGAATGCTCTTCGTGTTCCCCTGTGTGAGTCTTGTACATTAAAAAGAGAGTGAGACAAGGTTGTAACTCACAAAGCATAATGAGATAGGAGAGCTAGTGATGCAGCAGAGCATCTCAGAGAAAACTCAGATGCAGAGCTGAACTTCTAATGTTAATGGCTGCTCACACGTTTGGAAGAAAGCCTGGAAGGTTGCAAGCCACACTGAAAGCCTATTCAACCAAAAAAAAGTGTATTGATTGGTTTGTCTGGGATAAAGTTAAATTTCTTCATAGTAGCTTGTACAAGGATAGGTTTTGGATTTGTGCTGGAAATAAGGCTGATAACACAGGGATGTTTTATTTATTGCTGAGCAGCTCTTACCCAGCATCAAGGCCTTTTCTGCTCACACACCCCATCAGCAAGGAGGCTGGGGCTGCACAAGGAGTTGGGAGGGAACATACCTGGGACAGCTGAACATAGCTGACCCAAGGGGTATTCCATACCATATGGTGTCATGTTCTCCAATAAAATCTCAGGAAAGAAGAAGGCAGGGGGTATGTTCACCGTTATTGCATTTATGCTTCCAAGGACGCATTACATGTGATGGAGCCCTGCTTTCCTGGAAAATGGCTGAACACCTGCTTGGAGATGGGAGCTAGTGAATGAATTCCTTAGTGTGCTTTGCTTGTTTGTGCAGCTTTTCCTTTACCTATTAAAGTGTTTTTATCCCCACCCACAAATGTTTGTACTTTTACCCTTCCGATTCTGTACCGCATCCCACTGTGGGGAGTGAGTGGCTGCACAGTGGTAAGCTGCCCACCAAAGTTAAACCACGGCACAAGGCAAAGATTGGAAAGACTAAACATGCAGGAGGCATGCAAGCTGAAGTATTGATCTACTCTATAAATGAGACTCACTAAGATTTTTATAGAAGCTGCAGCAACATAGACAAGCTAGCTAAGCCTGCAAAGGCAGTACACCCTTGGCTAGAGAGGGCCCTTTTGTTTCCATGCATTACTTAGATCTGGAAGCTGTACATCACACTGAGCTTCTCAGCAGAGCTGAGTTATGCTATATAGCCTCCCAGAATGATCTCACTTTTCTCCAGCAGACTGAGGTCTTCCTACACGTGCCTATGCAGACGTGTTGTTGAGAAAAAACACATTTGATCCTCACCATATTCTCAGCTAGAAAGAACAAGCCTGTCTTTGTGGACTTACACAGATAGGGTTTTATTACAAGAAATATCTTTCTCTCTCCTTACAGTTGCAAAGGAAATCTGCAACAGGATCCTGCTGATCTATTGATTAACACTATTCTGCTGTTTCTACAATGAATACTAAATGGAAGTAGCTCTGGCTCTTAGAGTTTTCTACCTCTGTCACATGTAGGCAGTCTGTTTGAAATGTGTAATCACAACAGCAGATGAAAAAAGTTTCAAACTAGTGCCACTAGCACTTGGGTCAGTGCTCCACACTAAAATACGCCATTTGCTTTCTACATGCTCAGACCATCACCATCTTCAGCGGGATTTCAGTACAACATTTGAGCTATGTAGTATCTCCACATCTACAGGAGTGCACAGGACACAGCCGTGTCTCTGCAACAAAGCTCAAGGGGTGTGATACTAAAACGAACAAATGTTTTGGATCTCAGCATAGCCTAAAAGGGTGTGAATGCTTTCTTGGTTGATGAGAAATGGCCCAGGAAGACTGGATCAGGAAGATCTCCTAGAAGGCAGAAAGAGATTGTAAACTCTTTTGTGTGGGGTGGTAAGGGAGGGAAGGGCCTATGGCAGGGCCATACAGCACCACCTGCAGCCAGAAGCCCACAGCTCACATGGCCTGTGGAATGGCACCGAAGAGCAGAGAGCAGATGCCTGGTTTCAGGTGGGGATGAAGGCCTTTCCAAGGACCAAAGGGGAATGTGCAGGGCTTGCTTGCTGAAACTCAGAAAGACGATGAGCTGATCTGGAAGCAAAAGCTTCTGCCAGAACACAGCAATGTGGGACAAAGTCAGGTACAAATATTTTTATTTTCAGTTGGGCTAATTAGTTGGTCTGATCTAACCTGACTTCACTAGAAAATTTGGTTTATTTGCTTAGATTCTACTCTGAACATACCTGGTTTTTTGAATGTTTTGACCTTTAGAGAAGAGGACAAGTGAGATCCACCTTGTAGCTTTGGCTGACTCAGCATCTCATACCACGCCATAAATAAAGTTAGTTCTGTGGTCTCTGTGAGGAATCAGTCTTCCACAGAGCTGGGCTAAATGGTAGCCCAAATCAGACAGGCAGAGTCAAATGGAGATCACTGAAGCAAAAAATAGGAGATGGTGGTTTTCGGTGACTACACACTTAAATATGTCAAAACTGCAAAACTGTAACATTGGGATGAAAAGGTACTGCATGGGAGCAACATAGCTGACTTATGAAAAATGTTAAAGAGACTGAAAATGCTGTTCTCAGACTGAGATGGCTTAATGAAGTGTCAAGGTCTCATTTTCTCATTCATGCTGTTAGTACTTTGTAGCACAGATGACCCCTGCAGAGTAAATGCTCTATTATTCACAACCAACAAAAGTAGCAGTGACTGAAACACAATCTTTTAAAATCACTAAACGGAAATATAATAATCAACATTTCTTTAAGATGTTCAGCACAATGATTTTAAGTGAAGAACATTAAAATTCGTCTGGGAATTCGAATGTTCAGTTCAAAAGCATGTAATGAGATATATTTCAAATTGAAACTCAAGTTTGCTGGTGAATGGGAATGACTTTCTTCAGCAGAGCATTCAGACTAGTCATAGAATAATGAAATCTGCATTTGGGTCATGGATAGCAAGAGGAAATTCTGATTTATGCCCACTTCAAGTAGTTCTGAAAGAGTTTAATTTTTGGAGGAAACTTCAAAAGCACCTAGTAATATGGTTATGAGGATGCCAGCAGAAAATATTATTGATGAGTATGTACCACAGGTACAAAGAATTTACTGCTACAGAAATGTCAAACTCTCATTTCACAGGGCAGTTGGTATCTAGGAAGGCAGTGATCTGTGATTATCAGTTACTGTGAATGGTTCACCTGTTTCATTCTCACTACTTCTGAAATTCTTAATCTGTGCTTTATTCCCCTGTTGGTATCTTGTCATGAAACCAAGATAATAAGCCCCTTTGAGCCAAGAAAATTGTCTGATCATGGCTATAAAATATCAAGAACAATGGGGCATTCATCAGCAGATATGAGTGAAGTGAATGCCAAAATATATTGATAGGGAAAACAAATTCAACTTTTTAAATATTTTGAATATTTCCTGTAGATTGGTACCATGAGAAGAAGGTAAACTCCTGAGACACTGATTCTGCACAAATTCTGCATCTGTATTTCAAAACACAAAAGGAAATCTTCACACATGAAAAATCATTCTCCAGAAATCTCTACTTAGCTCACTGACAACCTGCAGCCTCTTTCTGGACAAACCCCTCACTGAGATACTACAAAAATTTAACTTGGGTTTGACTGTGGCCTTTAATTTTGACCACTGACACCCTGTTTGCTGCTTTGTCTTCCCTTTGTCCCTTGCCTCTCAGTAAGGGACAATGTCCCTTACTGAAGTGATGTTTTGATTCTTTTTCTCCTGCCTCCTGGGCATCACTGCAAATGTGATTGCTTCAAACTGCTTGTGAATTGAAACAAATTGGAGAGCATAACAGAAATTAAATGTTTCCAAGGTAGGGGTTTTTTTCCAAGATCTGAGCTTGAGGCTGTAACTGGAATGGTAATTTAAATTAAATTTACAAGTTCATTTATTTTGTGTGTGATTGCGAGGAAAAGTAATTTTTTTTTCTATTGATTGTCTACATTGCCCAAACCTGAGTAGACATCCCCTTGTGAAGAAAGCTGAAATGGCTCCCCACAGTCATTCCATGTCCTGATTAGTGCTCCATATAGAGAAATTTTAATAGCACAGAGTCTTGCCTTAAAATTAAGAATTTTAGATTAAGACAAGTTCCTGTAAGTTTTGTGGTAGTGCAAACATCAACAAGAAGGTACAGGCCTGTGGGTTGGAGATTGCACTAAGATAGGATTCCAGTAAGTGATTCCATGTAACAAATAAAGGAGCCAAAGAAACCAGAACAGATAATAATGTGCTTACAATAATATTTCCTTTGCTATTTTTAGTTCCCTGAATCAATCTCTGGTTTAATATCAGCATGAATGGGAGTTGAATTGGACCAGTAGTTGGTGTTACAAAAAATGTGCTGGCAACTGATGATGGTGCTATGAGTTTATGGTGATCGGAGTGGCACCAGCAAAAATATCCAAGGGACAGCTTGGCTGGGAAGCTAGGATGTAGGAATCAGAGAAATGAGAAGAGAATCATGTGTTGCCTTTTCCAGAGAAGACTTTAGGTTCTCCCTATGGCTTAATATCTAAATGAAAACCACCACTTTTCTTTTACATGATGTCTACTTTCCCTTAGAAATTACAGAAAGAAGACAGTTTGATAGAATGAAGTATGCTCCTGTTTGTGTTTTCCACCTGTTCAAACAGTTTTCTGGTAACTAACTGTAGTATCTAATTAAAGCTGCTGCCCTCCTGGTGCAGCTCCTGAGAAATGCTGTCATCCAGGTAATTAATGTGCTGTGCCTGCACTGGCTCAGATGCCTATATTTGCAGCAGGATGTCTTATCATTGACCTTGGAGACATCTGGTGCTGGCTTCTCAATTAAACAGAACTTGGGACAAGACAGGCATCAGACCTGATTCTGCATGATGATTTCCACCACCAGCACCATTGTAGCATTTGCATTTTCAGTTATATGAGGTGCTGATAACACATCGCATCACATGTGAGTAAGGTGATTGTTTCCTTCAGTTACAATCAACCCATTGGTGCTATGCAATTTGGTCTGTTCAGCCTGGAGGAGACTAAGGGGAGACCTCATTGCAGTCTACAACTTCCTTGTGAGGGGAAGAGCAGGGGCAAACACTGATCTCTTCTCTGTGGTCACCAGTGATAGGACTGAGGGAATGGCCTGAAGTTGTGCCAGGGGAGGTTTAGGTTGGATATCAGGAAAAGGTTCCTCACCCAGAGAGGGGTTTGGCACTGGAACAGGCTCTCCAGGGAAGTGGTCACAACACCAGCCTGACAGAGCTCAAGAAGCCTTTGGACAATGTTCTCAGGCACATGGTGTGATTCCTGGGGATGGTCCTGTGCAGGGCTAAGAGAAGAACTCAGTGATCCTTGTGGGTCCCTTCCAACTCTGCATATTCTGTGATTCTGTGGGAAACATCTTAAAGGACAATCAACACTGATTCTGCCAGGCACCCTTAGGTCAGCCTCATCTGACCTACTGGTTGTCTCTGAGTACAAAGATGCTGGCAGATGGCTTCTTTGGCATTCAAGATATTGCTTTTCGGAGTAAAGCTTTGCTTAATGTTCCAGGTGCAACAGACAGTTTCTGTGCCCTTCAGCACTGAATTTCTAGCCCATATAGGTTAATTAATTAATGAAATGTTAACATGGCTTATGAAAGATGTGATGACTCCGTAACTTCACCATTGACTGCAAGTGAAGGAGAGGTAAAGGTCTGGCAGGTTTTGCCTGTAACAGAGGTGGTATAAAGCTGTGAGACCCCTCTGTCTGGTGGTTAGAGGTATGTCAAGATTAGTGTAGCTGAGCTGAAATCTACCAGATGAGAGACATACATCAACCTTCCTTAAATATA
The DNA here is from genome assembly GCF_017639235.1 of Corvus kubaryi. Classification (NCBI taxonomy): domain Eukaryota; kingdom Metazoa; phylum Chordata; class Aves; order Passeriformes; family Corvidae; genus Corvus; species Corvus kubaryi. Next base: position 13,392,947 of record NW_024582059.1, read on the forward strand.
TGTGTATGTATACCTGTGTGTGTATGTGTGTACATATCTCCATGGACTCAGATACAGTACATACACGTCACATATATCAATTAAAACATTTTTAATCAGTTCTATTTGTGTCTCTTGGCAATGGTTGCATGACAGTGGACATCCAATAACCCAGCCCATAATGAGCACCCAGTTATATCTATCAAAACAGTTCACAAAGAGAAATCTTTTCAATGGGATTGAACTGGAAATTGCAACTGCTGCATAATAATGACTATTAATTTTAAATTAATAAATGGAATGCTTCCACTGGGAAATTAACTCTGATATGAGTTGCATCTTGATTATATGAAGGCTTTAATACATGTGCTTAACTTTCAGTTGAGTAAACATCATGGGAACACCATGCACACTCTGGAGTGTTAAATTACAACACTTATGAGCATGATAAGTATTAAGATAATGGTTTGTTAAACCCCAGGCTTACCTATAAGCAAAGATGAGGTCATCTTCTTTCTTTTTTTTTTTTTTAATTGAGCACATTTTTGAGTTCTCAGGAAGGGGCTATGCACACAGGTAGTTACAGCATGGTCAGCAATGGTCCACAGAGGGAGCTGAGTGGAAATGCAAACACTGTGATGCAAGAGTCTAGGAAACTGATCTGAACTCCCAGTTGCCTCTAAAGCAATCCACACAGTAAACTGTTCTGTGAGAAATGCAAAGACTGGACTATATATGCATAAAAAGTTCACAGTTTCTCACAGTTAATGTATTGATCCAAAGAAGACCATTTTCAGATTATCTGCAATCAGTAGGAGCTTTCAGTGGAGCAATCAATGTTAACTGTGAATAGACTGCTCTAAGACAGCTTCCCTTCATACTGCAGCTTTCAGGTTTTCAAAGGTACCTTTCCTCTGAAGAGCATCACCTATCAATTCTGTGGTAACACGGGGAGCCTGTGTGAGTCACTCTTTGAATAAATAGGAGAAAGCTGTCAATTTTGTATGTAGTGTTCAAGATGAATACCTTTCCAGTGTTTCCACATGAATAGTTTTACATTTGAATTTTTTAACCCAAAACCAGTACATTCTGATCAGTTTTACTCTGCAACCTTTTTCAGTTGTCCATAATTGTCCTTTTCATAGTGATAAAATAGATGTACTTAATCATTAGCAACTAAACCAGTAAGTTAGACTGCAAGGCAAGATGGATTAAAGAAGATTTTAGTACTATTTAATTGATTTTTGCTCTAGATGCTCATGTGAAGTAAAGTGTCATTAAATAAAGATTTGTTTTAAATGTGATCAGTGGGCGATCTGTTTGCTACTATCCTTTCTTCAGACAGAAAAGGCTTCAGGGGAGAACTTACTGTGATACTAATAGTCCTGAAGAGATAACCTAAAAAAAACCCCCAACCAGCTGTTGTAGACAATGAGGGTTCAATAGGAATTGCCTTGGAGATACAATGCCCATTCTCTACCACATTTAATTCTGTTTTCCACTTAAGTCCCATTCATTTTCAGAATGAAGAATTTCTTGTCTCAACATTGGTACTCTATTTTTTTTTTCTTGCTGTGCCTCTTACTGTATGATTTAGAATTTAACATCTGCCTAGTTTGAATACTACAGCTGAAATTTTAAGCTTTACTTCTGCTGTGGCAGCTGATCCCTCTTGCCTTTACCTCTCTATTTCTAGCTGCATGATTTTGTTAAAGGACAAGCTGTTACTTTGTTTAACAGCAGAACATAATGCCTGCCTTTGATAAACATAAGGCAAAAAAAGACTGCTTGCAAAAGCTAGAAGCTGCAAACATCTGAGCTCTTCTTCGTAAAGTTTTCAGAAATAGAGCTATAAATGTACAAGGTTATTTATCATACTGGATTATCTGTTTTTGCTAACATAATTAAATACAATAAGTCTATCCAGATTTGTATCAGCATGATAAAAAGCAACATTTTGTGCTCATAGTCACTTTGCATACTGGAAAAACAAAAGCCTTCTTTAAATCTGGAAGATAATACTTACATAAGGAGTGCAATACTCACTTTCATTCTAATTTGGGGTCCAAGTTTACTGCTCAGGGTAGTAGAGAATGACTGACAGAAAGGTTTGCATGAGCCAATTTACATACTAAGATACATGAATTGCTGGACCAGTTAACATGTGCAAAGAATATGATTTTGATTAAATTTTATTTACTGTCTGGAACTGTACCTATTGCCCTCTCCCCAAAATAGGAAGAAAATACAAATACCACATCTAGCTGTTGCACTACTAACTATGAATGTGCTGCACAGGACAAATGAGGAGAGGTACCTTACATAATTTAATTTCTGGGCTTTTCTTTTTTAGGGTTTTCTTGAGGGAAGAATTATGAGAAGATGATTTGTATTACAGTCTGCACATTCTTACACAAAGAGTAAAATCTGTTGCTTAATGCTTGGTTGCTTAAAACTACTAGTAGAATGAAGCAAAAGAAAGTTTACCAAAGAATACAGAAATATTAAGACTTACAAAGAAACCTGACAAGAGTAAGACTCTGCACTACATGTTCAGCATGAAAACAAAACCAAGGATGTTGTCTGTATGGGATGATGGATGAAAGATGTTCCTTGCAGCCCACAACCTTGTATCTCATCTATGCCACGTTCTGTTTCTCCTTTTGGAGTGCGACAAAACCCAAACTGTTTCTGTAAGTCTTGCAGGATTTGAATTGATGTACTGAAGCTGAAGGTCCATCTGTTCTAGTGCCTTATCTCCTACTGGTCTTGGCTTTTCATGCCTAAATTCTGCAACCAAAGTAGAGAAGTTTGATAGGTTTCCCTTTCTGGGGAGAAGGTGACTTCTCTGCATCAACTTAAGACTTGGGTGGCAGTGGCCATAGACTGTGTGGTGGACGATGCTAGCAGAGGTGTAGGGCAAGTCTGCTCTTCATTTGGGATGAAAATTCTTGTATGTGTGCGCAATAGAGTTAAGACTCGAAATACTCCTGCAAGAGCACCACCTCCCGCGCTTAAAATGAGCTGGGATCATGAACCTTGTGAGATCACATTGAACTGCAGTCATTCAGGGTTGAAGATCTGGAAATAGATGAAAAAGCGATTAGATCCTGAGAGAAGATTTTCTACGGCTTTGGTGAAGTGACACAGGGATGTGCCGCATCAACAGCTTTCTTACACTTCTAAGATGAGGCACTCCAGCCTTTGGAGGGAGCGGTGACTGTGCGGAGTCCCAGGGGGCCCAAGTCGCCTGGCCTGCCTCTTACCCTCGCTTCTCTGTCGGTCTGCGTCTATAGAACAGGTGCTCCCACTTTATCACGCCGCGCCCCTCACTGCCACGGAGGACGTGATAGGGTGGGCGCAGGGGGCCGGGCGGGGGGCGCATACTCAACAGGGAGCGTGGCAAGAGCCTCCGCTCCTCCCTCCCTCCCTCGGCGCATCCTCCCGCCCCCCGCCCTCGCCTCTCGCCGGCACTCGCCGCCTGCGGGGCTGCCGCCGGGGTGGTGCCAGCAGAGCCGGCCCGCTCCCCGCCTCGGGATGTGCTGAGCAGGGGCAGCTCCCTCGGGCCGCTCCGCGCCTCGCCCGCCGCCTGCCCGCACCCCGCGCCGCCCCACGCCCGCTCGGAACGGGTCGGTCGCCGGTGGCGGAGGAGCCCGGCGGTGAGTGCGGGGCAGGGCGGGGCCGCGGGGGCCGCTCGGGGCGCGGGCTCGGGCGGGGAGCGGCTCCGCTCCGCGTCCGTGCTGCCGGGGGCTGGGCTGGGGCTGCGGAGCCGCACGGGGTGCGCCTATGTGTGTACACAAAATTAGAGAGCTATATATAGATAATACCTAAGATAGCTAGACTGACATTTCCTGTTGCACGTCCTCGTGTGGGCACGGGGGAGGGAGGAGAAGCCGGGCGCCGTGTCCGCCGTGTGCCGACGGCGTGTCCGCGGGTGCCGGTGGATGCCCATATGGTCGCGCCGCTCTGCTTTCCTCGGTAGGTGCCTCACTGTGTGTATGTATTTGTATGTATGTATCTGTTTGTACGTGTGTATCTACATATACACACACATATATATGGGCGCGACGCGCTGCTGCCTCCCTCCCTGCCTCTGCAGGTGTCCGTGTGTTATTTGATACACACCCGTGGTCCCCAGGTGCCCCCGCACCTGGTCGCGGCGCTGCTCCGGGGACGGACCTGGGGACCCTCCCGGCGGAGGAGTCAGGGGGTCCCGCGGGCCGGGTGCTGCCTCCCCCCGGTGCTGGGTATAAGGCACCCCCCCTTCGCCATCCCCAGGGCGGCAGGTACCGTGGGCAGTTTGGCTGGAGCGCAAACACTGCCTTTCTTCGCACGCTCGTCACGAGTTAGTAGAAAGCTGCGACAGCCCAGCTGCCTTCCTAGACATCCATTCCTCCTACTCCGCCTCTGGCAAAGAAGAGAAGATAACAGGCAGCACTTCTGTCTGTGGGTGGAGGAAGAGAAAGGACTACTGATAATGGATTTGTTGAAGGGACACTGATTCTGGGTTTTAATTACTATTTTGGTGGTTTCAGTGTGGCACTGAATTGTATTGCTGCTAGAGGACTTTCTTGGTAGCTTTAGTGCAGTGCTTTTAAAATCCTGTGTTCTTGCTTTGGCTTTTTTAGTAAAATATTTTCTGAGTTGTGGTGCATGCAAGGAACCCATTCAGGAAAACTCAGTTTCCAAAAGAGTGATGTAGACTATGTGCAAAATGCTGGACTACTGGAAATGCAGCATTTTTTGTTTCCTCCAGTCCTGGGTTGTAATGGCAGTTTCTTACAACAAGTAAACATTTATCATTTACAAGAGGTTTTGGTTTATGTGGTTTGGTTTTCAGGTTGGTCTGTTTGTTTGTTTAAGTTGCTGGTGTTTCTTTAAGTTGGTTTTTTTTTTTCCCTCTGGATGGGAGGTGGAGTATCATCAGATCACAGGGCTAAATCTTGCAATCAGAACATGAACAGAGCAGTCCTCTGGAAGAAATGATGCCTTCATAGGCAAGGAAGGTACTTGTGTCAATGAATCCATCTTCCAATCAGAACTGCATTATTGGCAACCTCTCTGTAAGATTCTGTGGAAATAGGATATCTGTTTCATATCGCTATACAATTTGGGGATATAAATAATATAATTTTAAAGTAATTGTGATCCCATTCAGTTGGAATACTTTTTTCCCCTTTCTGGGATAAAAAGCTGGAAAAACCTTACTAAAAGTGTGTACTGTCTTTTTTTTTTTTTTTCCTAGAGCTGTGTGAAGAAAGTCTTCAGCCATGGATGTGTTCATGAAAGGGCTTTCCAAGGCAAAGGAGGGAGTCGTAGCAGCAGCAGAAAAAACCAAGCAGGGTGTGGCAGAGGCAGCAGGAAAGACGAAAGAGGGAGTCCTCTATGTGGGTAGGTGGGCAGCAGAGAGCACACTGCTCATTGGTGCACCCAGACATTCACAGCTGGATCCTCATCAGACCTATTCTGCAAAAAAATATGTAATTGCTCATAGGAGACCATTGCAAAAGAAACAAGAGGAAAGTTGTGCCTTCCCAAGCTCTGGTTCTTTGAAGCCAAATGTTGCTTCTTGTGTCACGGGCTGGGCATGCATTGCTGCTCAGTGGAGGAGCCACGTGGGTAACACCATCCTGAACGAGGTTGTGTCATAGGAGGTGCCTTACAGTGCAGGTTGCTGGCTGGCACTCTACACAAGAAGTTTGCCAGATCAAGGCTGAAGGGCTGGTTGGTGCAGTAAAAATAAATATAAAAAATGTAAATGCTGGAGGTGAAGATGGCTTCACAGCATTCTACAGAACATGTGGGGCTTGAATAGGATTTCAGAAGACTCTTGAGAGGTTAGCTTGGGAGCTGAGTAGTAAACATGCTGACTGTTTGGCCTGTTGACAGTAACATTTTGTATGGCTAAGTGTTATCTTCTGAAATTAATTTCATGCTCTGTAGTTACTAGTGCAAATTCATGGAAGATACTTTCCATGACTTCTCAAGGAAGAGCCTCTACAGTTAGGGGTAGGGTAGGTAGACCCCAAGGTAGCAAAGCAGTTGTTAAGTGTCTTATTCTAGACCACACGTCTTGCATAGAGCCAGGGATAAAATTCTTTTCAAGTCCCAGACTGGTACATGCGTGATAGTCATCTTCATTTCGCAAGTATTGGGCTTTAGAGGACTGTCTTGCAAATGCTGTCATGAAAAATTCACAGAAAAACAATCTGCCAAGACTATATGAGTAAGTGGTTATTTATAAAAAAGTGATTATGGATCTGTTTCTCGTATTCATCAAATAAAGCTAGTCTATAAAAGAGTGGAGGGGGAAAGGATAACCTTTTCTGTAGGTCGTTTCTGTTCTGTTGATTTTGTAGCAGGTCAGTTCTGTAATGGACGCTGTGTGTACTGAGGGAGATGTGCACACATATCAGAAGTTAAACAGAGCTGAAAACCAGAGGCATTTCTTTTCAATGGAAGTACTGAGGTCTCTGGTATTCCAGTGCCTTTTTTGGATTCCCTCTGCTGTTGCAGGCTAGTGCCAGTCTGTAAGAAATTATTTCTGCTCCAGATAGTGTGGACTACTCATTTGGAACATACTTCCCTCCTTTTAAGTCATAGCAAAGCTCGGTGCTCTTGCCAACAGGGATGGCAGTAATTTTGAACACTAATTGTAGGATGAATCTATTTTAAAATGAGTGTTTGCTCATTTTCAAGATATTAAAATTGATGTTCTTCCACTGTATATTGTGCTTCATGTTGGAATGATTTTCCGAAGGTGGAACTTTTTTATTTTGTTGCCTTGTTTTCTTCTGGCGGTGCTTCTGGGGTGATTGATTTCTTTGTATTAGCAACCTGCATTGTATGCTAAATTAATCTCTGTACCTGACCTGTTATTCAGACCATAATAACATTTGAACCTAGTTCTGCTCCCAACAACAACAGATTTCCTGTTGTCTTCAGAGATGCTTTTGCTGAGGTTGAACTTTGGAGGGCAGGCTTGCTATTTTTTTCAAGAATAAATTACTGGGGTTAGGAGAGCCCTGAGCTATGGTAGGGACCTGTGCATGTGACTGTAGTAATGGTGGAGGATCCTTCTCCTACCAGATGCCTCCTTTGCAGGAGGAGAGAGTTATGTGCACAGTTTGTCATGCAGGCAAAAGAGCCTTTGGTTGGAAGTTGTCTCCAGAAGATCTGGCACCTCATCTCCAGTTGTGTGCTTGCCCATACTGGCAGGAGGTGTCAACAAGTTCAGGTAGGGTAAGGGAAATAAGGAGCTGGACGTTTCTCTGTCTACTTCCCAAGCACACATCAGAGGTGTCTCTTCCCATGTGCAGCATTAGCAAAGGCCAGTGTGATAATCTTTTGTTCTGCAGGCTGATAATGATTGCAGTGCAAAAGGTCTGAAGCCCCTTTATGAGGAGAGGAGCAGCACAATTCATTAGAGCTCACTTCTCACTCCATTTTTCTATAGTTGGGTTTTCAGATTTGAGATTCACAGCCGGATTGTGCTGTGAAAGCTGCCTGACATCTTGCAAAAAGAACCTAACAACACTGGGCTGAGTGGGACCTGTTAATCATTTTCAGTTTCATAACATTCAGCCTCCCATTGCTGCTGGAGAATTAAGAAGATGCAAAGTCTTTCATCCAGATCCCCTAGGTGATGTGGTTTCCTACTGAAATCAGTGCAATTTAAGTAAATGTGGAAAACATGTGGAACCTTCTGTCCAGGCTGCTGTTAACTATTAAGTGTGAGATTATAACCTAATTCTACCTGGTAAGAGTTCTATTAACAACAGCTGCTGTTTGGGATGAAGTGTGGTCATTATAATTCTTTTATTCTTGTTTTGGTTTTAGTATTTTTTTGGCACAAGGAAAATTTGCCTTGACAGAGGGAGAAACTTAGAGCTCTGTGAAAGAGCAGTGTATTGGAGGATTGAGGATTTTTTTTCCCTTTCCATGCTGAAATCTCTTCTTTCTTCCCTCAGTCCACTGTCCATCCTCCTTTTAAGTACCCAAGATCCCTTCAATACAGTCTACAATGTGTTTTTATGCTTTCAAGTGTTGGGTGTTGGTTTTTTTTATCCTTAAGTTCCTCTGCTAATGGGCTTCAGCACTGGGCAACTGAAATTGGTGGTTCTCTCAACTCATTCAAGCACAGCATCAGGACCTTTCTTGATGTCAAACAATGGCCTGGTCCTTGTTTGGAAAAGAGGACTGAGGCTCAGCAGTCCTGTGTGTGCTGTAGATTTAAAACTGCATCTTTCTGTATCCTTTATGTGCTGCCACTCGCTTCCTCTCTTCATACTAACAGCTCTTGATCCCCACTCGCTTTGAAACCAGGAACTGAGTAAGAAGGATGTGCTTGCACACTCTTGGTGGTGCAGTCTTCAAAATGTCTGCTGAACTTCATGTGTGCTTCCAGGGAGCTAAAACTTTTGCTCAGTTGACTCTTGAGTGCGTGTTCAGTGCTCAGGAATGGAAGTTTCCAGTCTGATCGTTTTTGGTGTGTCATAAGCTTGCAGAACAAAGGAATAGTTTATTAGCAGCAGGGTGGCTGACAGAGTTGTTTACTACTCCCTGTGCTGGCACATGGCCTTAGAGTAGAACAGGGCACTCATGACCTATTTGGCAAAGCCATCCAAACTCCTCCACTGCGCTCTTTTCAGTGTTTCTTATTTTCCTTTGGTAGTAGAAAGGCCAGCAGAGTAGTCAAGGGACTCAAGGTCTGGCTGGTGGAGTAATGGGCTTGAGGACTTGGAAGCAAGTGTTTTCCTTAAATGTTGATTGCCCCTTCCCCTAATTTGGACTTAGGTCTCCCTGCCTTTAACCAGCTGTGACTAAGCAATGTGAAAAGTCTGTTGATATCTTAAATAGTCCAGAAATGAATGTATTTACAAACTGCTGATACATTCCTTCATTCTGGCACAATGACAGCAATGATAATAAATGAAGAAGAGACTCTGGTATTTTTTTATAATTGGAAAAAAAAGCAAATATGCCGTTTAGTTTTCTGCCTCCCCTCACACAGATGTATACTATATCTAGGAAAAGTAGCATTACCATGTGCTACTATTGCTTCTAAGTGGCTTAGGTCAGAGTCATGTTCCTTGGTCTTTATAGTATCCCTACTCTGATTCCTCTGTTCCCCTTGTTGTGCAGGGTACATGAGCAAGACTATTGGTATTTTGGGAATGCCAGAATGAAAGACAGCTACTTTCTCCCAGAAACAATGAGGACAACCAGCTTTCCTTCATGGCCAGCCAGAAGTCATCCTACTGAATTCAACTGTTGTTATTTATAAGCCCGTTCTGGCAGATCCTCATGTGCTTCTGGATGCTGTTGTAGCTGCGACGGCAGAAACAGCTACTTGCATGCAAGTGTGCAGCAGTGGGGCAAGTACTATTGAGCTCTAACATATGCTGTAGGGTCTGGAACACCAGCTAGCTGGTTGTTTGCCAGTTAATGGATCTGGCTATACATACCCCTGTTCCATATGGGTCTGTGAGCTGAGCTTTTTTAAAGAAAAGCCTGTCTGTGTGAGCTGTGGCTATAGCAGCGATACATCAGAGCAAGTGATGTAAGAATTGACTTGCAATAGGTCCCTCTGGAGATGTGTGCATTGCACAGGTCCTCAGGGACTTCTGTCATACCATCCATCTCTTCCTGGCCTTAGGGAACTGAGTACTTGCTAATTCAGGGTTTTCCATGTCTTTAGTGGCTTGGCTTGCAAACAGTCAGTTCAACAACATGAATGAGAGACTGGCCAGGTCTAACAATGCATTTAAAAGCATGTGCTGAATATTAAGTATTCCAATAGAGACACTGTAAGCCTGCAGTGGTGTTCAGTTGCTAGAAGTCGGTAGAATCATCATCTGCTTGAATTCCAGCATGTGCTTTGCTTCTTCAGGTCTCATGGTGGTACAGAATTGAGAGCCAAAGTCCTAAAACAAGTCCTTAGAGGTGAACACTTTGCATATAATGAAACTTCTGATTGTTCAGTGGTAAATATTTTTCAGTGAGAGAAAGCAAGCTTTTTCTAAAGAGAAAATTGGAATGAAGGGAAAAAGACTTCTTGGCTGTTTTCATAATTAGCTAAAGGAATATTTCATTTTACTTGATGCAATATTTTTTTTTTACTTGTGTTTATCATGGATTGTTACTCTGCTCTTGCTCATGGGTAACAGAGCCTTTTCAATCGTGTAATCAATCTAATAGTGCCAGAACTACATGGCTAAAGTTCCATAAATTTGCACTAGTAGCAAATAGGACATATTGATGAATGAGCTTATATTGTATTTCTGTGCTTAATTGTATTATTGTAAAGAATTTTGGACAAAAGGTTGCCTCTTTTCTAATATTTTTCTGCTCATGCATTTTATTCTGTTATGTTAGAAGGGTAAAGTCAGAAGTATAAATTATAATGTCCCAAATACTGAATGACAGCAAAAAAATTGCATTACAAATAAGGTTATTTCTGTGTTAGTAAGAAAAATAAAATGTCATCTTATCTCTGGCAGACTAGGTAAGATGATTAACTAGGAGCCATAAACTCTGTTAATTGCACACTGTTAATCATCATAGGTCACAGATGGATATTAATCCCTGAAATGTTGCCAAATTATGGAACCTGACAAGGGCAAGAAGAGGGCCGGTAGGGAAAAGGACACCAAGTTATGTTTTAAACAGCAGTAGGTGCTAATTTGTTTCTCTTCCTCTTAAAGATGCAGGAGATTGTTCCTTTTCATGCAGCATGTTAAAAAGTCAAGGTTTTTTTGCATGTGTGTTGCAGAAATCAATTTGGTCTTAAGCATGGCAGGGTTACATTGCTTACACAACTTGTCTTGTGTTATGGCTCAGTCTAGCACGAGTTCCAGGTTGCTGCCTGCAAGTCAGGTGTGAGCTGTGACATGTGCTTGTGACAACAAGGACACTGGATGTAGCAGACCTTGGGTAGGACTGATCTCCTGCTTGAAGTTTCTGTTCTGGATTAGTTGATGTCTGAATCTGGCTAGCACTATCAGCTCCCTGTGAATTTAACCTCTAGGCCTTTCTGTAGTTCAGTAGTGGTTGTCAACCCCTGCAAACTGAGATTGGGCAAAGGTGAAACTGTAAGGATCTTCTGGAAACCGTGGCTCAGAGCTTCTCCAAATGCATGCATGAGCCTCCTTAGGATGTTAGCATGGTTTCTGTGCAGTCATCTCTGTGAGTTTGCCAGGTGGGAAGCTTAATGCAGCTGTTAAGAAAATGGCAAGGAAGTCAGTATGTACTGCAGAAGTGTTTCCGCTATTATTCACCTTTCCACAGTCAGTACCCATCCATGCAGGTGTTCTTTACTGATGGCTTTGCCTCTTGTCTTAGACAGAATTTCTTTTTGATTTTTTAATAACCTTGGAAAATATTGTGTGCAACTGTATGTAATCTACATATTAATCCCCCTTTATCATCTATCTAGTCTTTACCAGTACTTAAGAATATGCATTCTCAACCTAATATTTTTCTTTCTTTAGGTTCCAGGACCAAGGAAGGAGTAGTTCATGGTGTCACAACAGGTAAGATAATTATCTCTTGATTTCAGCTTATTTCCTACATCTGATTAACCAGCCATTTAGCTCTCAAAAATTCTAGGTTTTTGAGAGCACTGCAATTTGTGAAAGTGAGAAATACATAGGAAAATTGAGAGATCTGGTTGGGTGGGAAGATTGAAGGGAAATGGCTTACAGGAAAGAAACAAATTTCAGAGTTTTGATTTGAATTTGTCACAGTTATGTGTTTTGAAATGTTTTTTTAAAACTGACTAATCTCAGTAGCAAGAGCACTTTGAAACTTGGAATTTAATGCCATGCATGTATATTCACAATAGCATTTCTACACCAAAAAAGAGTAGATTTGCATTTTAAATTGATTTGCAGGGATCATTTTAGGTATGAACTGTAACCAATAACCAAAAATTTGTTTTAAGGGGCAAAAAGAATGGAAGTCTTTGATTTATACAGAGTGCAGAAAAGCCTTAACTGACCATAGGGCATTGAATAAAATGTGTAATTTTCTGCTATAGAATGTAGGAGTTCTGGAGATGTGAAGAGAATGCATGGTCAAGAAATGTAAGTTGCTTTTCCCCTGACAAATTAGAAAACAAATAAGTAGCAGAAAAGGATTTTTTTCCTTAGTGTACAGCTGGTGTATCATTCAGCTGTTCTCACACAAGCCAAAGCAAAGGATAAACAATGGTAGGTAAACAAATGTCACTACTTAATACCCAACCCACATAAGTGATTGAAAAGTCAGTCAAGAGCATTTCTAGTAGCAAAACAGAACAGAGTATCTAGGATGGTCTTTCAGAGTTTGGCCTCAGGCTGAGCATGCATGCTGTTATGAGATACCAAATCTCAGCTTGTTAAACCTCAATTAAGAGAAATATTCAGAGGGATCATTTCTATGACCAGCAGAGGATTGCAGTAGAATGAGATTTGGGGCACATATATCCAATATCACAGATGTGGGAGCAGCAACTGACAGCAGTAGGAAGCAAGTTAATAGAGGTGATGTTCACCAAGCTGGGATGTGATAGAGTCAAAGTCAAGGGCATTTGCGTGTGTATGAAACATGCTGAAGCACTGGGCTTCTGGTGGGCTGACTCAGTGGGGGACTTCTCTTCCTCCTCCTGAAAGGAATTGATCTCAAATGCTGTACCTCTATGTGATGGCAATATGTTTAGTGAGGCAGGAAATTTTCAATTGGTGAATAGAATTTTTAACAGGTTTGAAAAGATTTTGAATTTTGTTCTGGAAGATACAAAACAGACTGTAAAGCTAAACATAAGGGGAACACCTCTGTTACATGCTGTGCCTATGAATAGAAAATGTAAAAAAGTTACTGTTAGGCAAAACAGTAGCTGCTCCTCACACACTTTAGGAAACAGCTGACACAAAGCAAAACGCCCAAAACTTGGGAATAATGGGTTCTGTGCCACAGTTTGCTTCCTTCTGGCCTTTCAGGCTGCTTGGGATTAGTTTGGCTGTCGAATGAAAATGGAAAATGAACAGGGGGTGAACAGGTTGAAATGTGGCTGTGAGAAGAGAAGACTTCAGGCAAAACCTAGAGAGCATGGCTTCCAAAATGAAACAGCATGGACTTGCTAGTGTAAGAATAGAGGAACTGCTTGGAGATGTTTTAAGAAAAAAAAATAATAGCAAGTCTATAAATAGCTGTTCTGGCAAGTAGAGAAGGTAGATAAAAACAGATTTGGGTTCACTGTAGTGATTCTGAGGTGTAATATGAAGACACTCAGATGATAGTGAAGTTGCTGTAGAAATCAAATCCATTTAAATCAGTGCTGTTGCAGTTAATGTGATAAAAATGCCTTTTAAGTCACTTATAAAGACCTACTTGTCTCTTTTCATATGACTGGAGTTCACAAGTTGTAGTGGTCTTATGGCACTAACTCCCCAGTTCATCATGTGAAACCTGAGGTGAAGTAAACACTTTGTTATGTGAACAAAAATGGTTCAAGGGGTTGGAGACAATCAAATGCAAAATAGAATTACAGATCAAAATGAGTATGTGCACAGTTGTGCAGTCAGTCTTTTCTTGGTGTCTGAGTTTCAAAACCTTGATTGCTTTGCTACTTTTGAGTTAGCTGTGGGTTAACCCTCTATGCTGGTGAAATGCCTGTGAAATGACACGCCTTAAAGGGTTAAAAAACCTAAATGCATTCTTCAGTCAGTTAATTTCCAAACCCAAAATTACTAGACTGAGGTGTTTCTTGCTTTAAATGTGACCTGATTGTACCAGGTTTAGTGACATCAAGATACTGTGAAATGAGGATTCCAGGCTGTGGCTCACAGGAATATGGTGAGTGTGTTATTTGTCAGGTCACCCTTTCTCAGAACTTCTGATGATAAAGCAGCTTTGCTTATTGGTTTTATGGGATGTTTGCTTGTGTTTAGACTTGCCTTCATAATTAATATGTCTCCTGGCCTTTGACTGTAAATGCATAATTCACCCATCTTGCTTATCTCCCAAAAATGAACTGTATCAGAGATGATATATTTACAGTCCATCTCCTGATATTCTAAATAAAGTAAGTATTTACTTTATTTTAAATATTTACTATTTACAAATATTTACTACTTGTACATAAATCAGAACCAAAAAGCCCTTAGTCCTTCAACCATGTGTCTGTGTCCTGAAATTGACTGAAGACACAATATTGACAGTTATAAACCAATAGTGAAGTGTTTTTCTTAACTCTTTTATCTGATCATTCCTATTCTTCTTAACATTCTTATTCATTGGTGTCCTGCTCTTTAACTCCCTCAGGTATCTTACAGAAAATTGCATAAATTAAAGAACTACCAATATATTCGTGGCATCTTTGTAAGTGAATTCTTCAAGTACTTAAGAGAAACTTATTGTTTGAAACACGTACTCAAAAGTATATTTGGTACAGTAAGAGTAATTTCATTAATTCAGACAAGTTCTGTGGTTTGAATCTACTTTTACTGTCCAAGGTCGAAAGCAACTAGTAGTTGTTTTGAATTGCTCCAGAGGTTTTACATTGATACCATATGCTACCCAGTTGTCTGTAATAAGTAGGGCAAAGTCAACTTTAATGCTAATACTTTTTGCCCAGTGCTGTAGTCAGTATTAGAACTTAAAGTTAGCCTTGGTGTGGTCATTGTACACTGTCCCAGGGTCATTTAATGGAAGGGATAGTCTCTGCATAGATAGAAGTAGTAATCAAGCCATAACACAGCAAAGCTCTGCAGAAGCTGCTTTACTGTGGTTCTTAACACTGTGATGCAAAGCAGATATCAATTTTACAAAGACTTCATGGCTTAAGATCATTAAGCAACCTGGTATTCAGATGGATTTAATAATTTGGAATCAACCCCTTGCATTCCAAATTGATTTGTTTGTGTGCCCTTAATGCTTTCCCCATTGCTACTTAGTGTAAGCAATAAAATATATGAGACTGGAAACCTACTTTGATTTTTCTTCTCCCGTCACTGGGGTTTCAGAGCTGGAGCGTCACCAGGCTGGAGCTCATTATCAGAGTCACTCTGGTAATGATGTTTAGTTATTCCTTAGAGACAGGAAAGATGGCTCTCTCCTTACTATGATTGCTTTTGCCAATCTGTGCTATTTATATAGTTTGCTGAATTTATCTTCATGGCTCTGATTTCTGAAGCAGTGTGTGAGAGATCTTCCATGGTAACTCCTGTGTCAGCTTTCTTATGCTATGTCTGCGCAGGTTTTGGCTGGGATGGAGTTCATTTTCTTCATAGTACCTGGTATGGGGCTGTTGGGAATTGTGCTGGAACCAGAGTTGATAACGTAGGGATGCTCATTGCTGAGCAGGTCTTAGGCATCAAGGCATTTCCTGCTTCTCACTTCACCCCACCAGTGCGGAGGCTGAGGGTTCACAAGGAATTGGGGGAAGACACAGCCAGGACAGCTGACCACAGTTGACCAGAGGGATATTCCACACTGTATGGCATCCTACTGAGCAGTGAAACTATGGGGAAGGTTGGTGGGGGTCATCTGCTTGGGGACTGGCTGGGCATCAGTTTGTTGGTGGTGAGCAATTGTTTTAATTTGCATCGCCTGTGGGATTTATATCTTTCTCTCTTTGTTATTTTCCTATTATGATTTGTTATTACTATTATTATTTTATTTCAATTTAACTGTACTTAGCCCATGAGTTTTCTTACTTTTACCTTTCCAATTCTCTTCCTCCCCATTCTGCTGGGGGAGGAAGTGAGTGGGCAGCTGTGTGGTGCTTAGTTGCCAGCTGGGGCTAAACCATGGCTGTCTGAAATAGAAGCAATATTAAGTATACTGCTTTTGTTGCTACTTTTATCAGTATCTTACTGTTGTGCCAGTAACACTGTTAGCAGCCTGATTCTTTCCTTTTTCATTTGAGTTTGTATGTACTAAGCCTTTCCTAGGATAATGTGTTTCTGGGAGGAAAAAATGCACTTCAGACAGCGCCTTCCCAAAATACTGTTAGTAGTGGGAACACCAGCCACTGGATAGTTGCTCTTGGAAGGTGGTTGTATTTGCCATGACAACATAGTATAAGAAATGTGGGTCTAATAATGGCATTGAGAATCAGGTGGATTATACTGCAGCATTCATAGTGCACTCAGTTCCACTCTGTTTTGTGATATTTTGCTTTTGAGGTGCAGTTGCTTTAAGAGCTTGAGATAATGAAACTAATTGTGACTATGACAATCAACACAGTACAACCATGCTTTCTCATTTTATCAGAAAGGATGAGTCTGCGTAAGGCAAATAGAGCCCTTGTCAGCATCAAGCCAGCTGAGATTGTCCTTCATGTGTTCTGCCATTCAACATCGTTTGGAAGGGGGAGTTTTCAAAACAGTATGTGTCACTTCCATACAGAAAAAATTAACAGAACGGAAGGACCCTGAATTATAGAATCATAGAATGGTTTGGGTTGGAAGAGACCTTAAAGATTATCTGGTTCTAACCCCCTTACATGGGCAGGAATGCCTTTTGCTAGACCAGGTTGCTCATGGCCCCCTGGCCTTGAGCACTTCCAGGAATGGGGCAGCCACAGCTTCTCTGGGCAAACCTGTTCCAGTGCTTCACCACCCTCACAGAAAATAATTTCTTCCAAATCTAAATCTGCACTCTTTCAGTTTGAAGCCATTTGCTCCTGTCCTGTCCCAACATGACCCAGTAAAAAGTCCCTTTCCACCTTTCTTGTGGGCTCCTTTTAGGTACTGGAAGGTCACAAGTAGGTCTCCCTGGAGCCTTCTCTTCAGGCTGAACAACCCCAGCTCTCTGAATGCCTTCATAGGAGGGGTGCTCTATCCCTCTGGTCATCTTGGTAATGTCCCCTGGACTTGCTCCAACAGGTCCATGTCCTTCCTGTGCTGGGACCCCAGGCTGGCAGCAGCACGGCCGGTGGGGTCTCACCAGAGCAGAGCAGAGGGGCAGAATCCCCTCCCTTGACTTGCTGGTTATGCTGCTTTGGATGCAGCCCAGGAGCTCTCCAAGAAAATGAATGAGACAGAGGAAAATAAAAAGTACTGAGATGTACCCAAAACATATCTCCTCTTCTTTTTAACTTTAAAAAAAATTTAAATACTTCTTGGAAAATATGATTTTTGAATCTACTTCTACAACATGCTACTTTGTTTTTTAGAGTTCTTTTTGCCATTTGGAATAACATGAATGAGTTTGTTTCATAATGTTACTCAGTTTCTTTCTGAAATACTCCAAGCAGAATTGGGTCTCACCATGCTTTGCAAGATAAAGTGTGTTATTAGGACACACATCTTAAGATACACGTTTGCATGAACTAGTGAAAAGCTTCCTATATAAATTTTATCCATAGAATTCAAGGCTTTTTGTGGTCTGTAGCTGGTAATAATCAAATGGGGCATCTTAAGAGATATCTTTTTGCACTTACTAGCATTAAGTGAGACCTTCCCTGAGGGCAACATTTGCTTTTCAGCAAAACCCACTCTTGATTTTTTTGTTTTTTTTATTTCCCTGGAAAAGCATGGCAATAGAGTAGTGGATGTATACAATAAATTTCTCGTGAACTTTTAGATTATTAGCATGTATAGTGTGGGAGATATTTGAAGCAGATTTCTTCTGTTTCTAATTTCCTACAGTGTGTAGTCTGTTGTTCTGCTCTATAATGAAAGCTTCTGGTCATAGTAGAGATAATACTCAATTGGTTGCTAACTTTTCCCTTTAACTTAGCTAGAATGAGCATTAAATTATCTGCCTCCATTTTCGGTCAGCAGATATTTATAATTTGGGTCTTTAATTAAAATTGCATATTAGGGACGTTGTTTAGCTTTCTAGCTTTTTCCTAATTCTTGCCATTTAGTATCAATCGTGGTAATGTATGCTGTCTGCCCTGTGATATGGACAACTGATACTCTTTATGTAAGGAATTAAAGAAATGTAATTTATCCACAGAAAGTCTAATTTTCATATGTGCTTCCCAAAAAAAGACACAGAAATGGTGGCCTAACTTTCAAACGGAATCCATCCCGTGGTCATAAAGGGTACAGATAAAGCCATGAATGCGTTTTATGGATCAAATGGGATTTAGCCTGGAGGAAAGTATAGGATTAGTTAGAATTGAAAAAATATATGATGGATGTTTTTGAAGACCATTCCCTTGTTTAGAGGAATACATAGGGATTTTTTTGCTGAAAATCTGGCTATGTAACTTGAAGGCATGAAGTCATTCCATCCCTTTTCTTCGAGCAGTGTCGCTGTAGTTCAAGCTGCTGTCAGAAAGAGCCCTTGGGGATGAATGAGCAGAAAAAACCCAGTGATATTCTGAAAGGTAGAATGGCAACTGCTGATGTATGTGTAGGCTAAATGAGTTGTTGTTTCCCTCGGGCTTGGAAGTTAGCTATTAATCCAGTTTGCTTTGGCAATCAGTCTTTTTATAAATTAGTATATTATGTATCAGCACTGGGGCAAAAATCTCAAGGGAGTCAGATAAAAGGTTGTATTTGAAATTCTCTGGTTGAGCATTGATAGATCTGCTTTTTAATGAAATATATCTTAAAAAATAAAAATAAAAAGAATAATCAATGTTTTTTGAGTCTAATGTAAAAAAATCTTGTCTTCTGTGCCCTGTATCATGCAGCAAGTGTTTGGTGGACTAATTGGAATGAGTTTCCAAACTAGGATATATTATACAGTGAGTTGGACATAAGAGCACCTAAATAATGATTTTTCTTCCCTAAAGTGCAGTTAGACATGAATGAAAATGTCAGATGTCTTTCACATGAAAGAAATTGAGCCCCAGCTAAGGCTTATTTTTACCTCTACTGCTCCAGATGTTACCAGATGGATAGTTTAATTTCTTAAGATCCACTTGGGGTACAGAAAATGTAATGGCTTTTCATGATGTTGGGCTGTCAGTGATAGATTCTCTGAAAAACTTACAGCTCCCAGAGGCATAATGTGTTTTTCCATCTTATGCTTCTCCTCAGTGGCCGAGAAGACCAAAGAGCAAGTGTCTAATGTTGGGGGAGCTGTGGTGACGGGAGTGACAGCGGTGGCGCAGAAGACAGTGGAAGGAGCAGGGAACATCGCTGCAGCCACTGGCTTGGTGAAGAAGGATCAGTTGGCCAAACAGGTTTGTTTGTTTATGGTCTTTTCCAGGTGAAGAAGTGAGCAAAGAAGGCCTCATGAAGAGGCAGATGGAGTGTTTTCTGTCTGTCAGCAGTATGAATGCTGGATGATTTGTGTTATGCCAAACAAATGAACAACAAAGAACATGTCTGCTGTTTATAGCTTGTATTTTCAGTGGCTTTCAGGATTTGGGAACTTGAGTAGGATTAGGCACGGAACTTTATTATTCTGAAATGTCTTAGTCATGGATCATGGTTTAAAGTGTGATCTAGTGGTGATTCTGAACTCAGCAGCCTCTAGTGGAGGCCAACTGCTGTAGGATAGCTGTGTAGCTGTGTGGAAAGACAACTGTTTTTCCCAGTAACTTCAAATTTAAAAGCAACCTGTTAGTGCTGAAAGGTCAAACAGCAAATCTCGGGTTTCATTTGTATCCTTTGTGGTTGTAGAGAGAAGGGTTTGTGTACCAATCCACTGACTGGTTAGACACACTGCATCTAAAGTAAAGGTCTAGCTGGAGAGTCACTGTCTTCCTTAATAGACTGACTGTCTCAAAAATGCCTCCAATTATTCTCGACTATCCAGATTAAATTTGCTCTAGCTCATCCTATAGAACACTGTAGGTATTTTTATTCCAGCCCCAAGGTGAGTATAAGTATTTGCACAATATGAAGTGTTACCTCATTTTTTTTGCTGATATACTGTAGTTATGTTCTTCCACTGACACTAGGTGAAAAGTGACCCCAGTTGGCAGGAATGATGCTTTCCAAAATGTGTGTAGTGTTTTTTGGAGACAAAAATAACCCAGAAGAGACAAATACCTCCTTTTGTGCTGTTTTCTATATGAACATTTAAGAGTTAGACAAAAATAAGATTAGGAAGAGTATTTAGTATTTACACAAAAATACAGCTGTCATGGAGTTTAGCATGAAGTTCTATTTTATATCTTATTTCCAGTTAGTGTCCAGAGGAGCTGTAAAAATTGAATCCTTAAAAACTTGGGGTTTTTATCCTTATTGAAGTGTACTCTGTGTCTGTCTGACAAATCCTATTGGTGCTTTACGATGTGGAGCAAAAAGGGATGTTATGTTGTGGTAGGTATTCATGTCACTGTGGTGTATTGTCTTGGAAAACATCTCACAAGTGGGTTTTATTCTATTTCAAATCAATATTCCTGGGGGATTTTTTAGTCCTCTTTTATTCAGCTATAAATAAAATGTTGCTTTTGATGTGGTCATGGACCTTTGTGAAAGCTGTGTGGGAAGATTTGCAAAGTGGAGAAACTAATGAACAGCCAGGGGATACATGAGTATGGCATGGTCACAGTAGTCTCTGCACTTCGTTTCTGCTAAAGCTCTCTCATAGTTTTATGATGAGAATATTCTTTTCTGTTCACAGCTCTTGAAACTCAGTGTAATCAGGATCATCATTGCTTTAATGCACAATTACCCCCTTTAGTATTGACCATAACTAATGCCTTTTTATCCCTCTCTGTAGAGAGAGATCCCTGTAATTATAAAGTATAAAACAAATGTCTGCTGACTTTCATTTAAATCTGTTCTCTGTATTGTAAAGCTTATATTTAAGTCTTGATGGCTGTAACAGAATAAAATTACATCTGTGAAATGAAAGAACATCCATAATGTGCATGCATATTATTCCTATAAATAGCAACATTATTCTGACCTGGTGCTTTGTTCTTTAGATATGTAAAATCATTCATTCGAGTCTTGATACCGATATTTTTAGACTGAGATTCTCAGTCATCTATGCAGTATGGCCATGTAGCTGAGGAGTATCTGTGGCTCCTCCTGGTCTGCCTTGCCTCTGTCTTTTACTGGTTTTGCAAGGGATGAGTAGCCATTTTGAAAATGTTAATATCAAAATTGAGTCACAGAAAGTTATTTTAAAACCTAGTGGGTTTGCATTCCTTTGCAGCTCCAAGGCCCATGAGATAGATTTTTGCTTGGATTTTCCCGGTTAACTGACAGCTGGGTAGGGCAGGTGTGGGCATCCAGAATAGCAGTGGGACACAAGTCCCTTGAAGGAAACAGGGTGAGTTTTTCTGAAATAGCAGAAGATGCCAACCAGGCATCCAATCAAAGTATCAGTGTAACTTTTTTTTCTGTTAGGTTGTGTCTTAAGGCAGCTTGCCTGTGTGAAAGCCTACAGTCTTGCATGGTGACTGGCATTTTTCTTGTGCCGTGATGGAAGTTTGGTTTTGACTTTCAATAATTAAAAACACTCATAAATTTTTGGGGTTTTTTTTAACCTGTGGCTACAACAATAATTATGTGAAGGAAATATGAAGCAAATACTTGGTAAAATTCTTTCTTGAGAAACTTGTCCAAGCTGGCCTAGTGCAGCCTTAAAAGCTGGTGTGCTTTGGAGCATGAAGCACAAGCTTAAGCATCCAAGTGAGGCCAGGCTGGAGGGCTGCTGTGACACCACGCTGTCACCCACCTGCCCTGCAGCTGGTGTAAGCAGGCAGTGTGGAGTGACAGCTGAGACAGTGAGAGACAGGGATGACTTGAGAGTGCCCATCTGAGGCTGCCTGGGGGATTGCTGCTTTGGCAGAAACCCACTGCTAGAAACAGCCAGGGTAGTGGTGGTAAGTACGCTCAAATTAATTATAAAAAGGCTAATATACTGCAAGCAGTATTTTACTGAGTGACAAAACATCTATTGTGTGCCTGTGCATGTTTTGTTTCTGTGTACAGTGTGTCTTCTAAATGAGTTTTAAAAAAGTGAAAATTATTGATAGTTGCATTTAATGGAGATTTGTAAGTCAGCCTGAATGTATGGATACAAATGGGGGGGGAGGGGAGGGTACCAGCAAATAAGCATCTGGTGTATAGCATTACATGAAAACAAAATATGGATTGCAAAGTCTGTTGTTTTCAGATAGGTAATTAACTAATTGAATTAAGTTCTTAACCTCACTGAATCCATGTCATTTGGTTCCCTGGCATCTCAAGAATAGATGTAGCCAACTTCTATGATTTCTATGCTGAATAATTTTACTGTTCTAGCACGAAAATTCCCAGTCAAGCTGAAACCTCAAGGTTCTTTGAGTACTGTATGATGATACATTGCTATGGATTTCATGTGCTGTAGATTTTACTAAAGTAAATAGAAGAACAGGTCTTGTCCTTAAGATTTTTGGGATCTATATGATCTGTATGATCATTTTTGATATCTCCATGTGCTAATTTTTTTTTTCTAGTGTCTCTTAATTTAACACTTTTGCAGTAAATAGCACTGAAAACACAAGATTACAGTAGCAGGTAGCAAGTAGGTAGGCAATATGCTTCCAGAGCAGGTAATTGAACTCATGGGTTTAATTACAAAGCTTTCACAGAAAGTCTTTAGGTGTCAAGACCAACAATTTAGGCATTAGGCATTTTCTTTTAGAGAAAATATTAATTAAGAGCCCTTGCTAATTGCATTTAATGTGAAAATTAATATAGAATATTAAAAGTGATGGCAAGTTTGCTGTATCTGCTCCTCCCCACCCCCCTGTGTTTTCTGTTGTTCCTTAGAGTTCAAACAGTGCCCCAGCATAAACGTTCAGTGCAGTGGAACCCACAGGTGTCGAGTATTCCATGTCTTACTTTTTTTCCTTTCTAGAATAGCTCATCTTGTGAACCACCAAAATTTTCCACAGACATTATACTTTGTTTAGAGCCAGGGTGAATGAATCCACTTTGGGGAATCACCATAATCAAATATACAAATATGTAGGAGCCTTTTTGATCCTTTTTACAGGGAATCTCCATGAGACATGACACATTGCTGAGACTAAAGACATGATGAAACACCTTTTAATTTTGGTGAGAGCAACTCAGTTTTGGTTAAGACACCAAGCATCACAGTGTACTCCAGTCAGCTGTTACTTGTTCATTTGGGAAATCTTACCAGTAGAAGGAATGCAAACCCTGTGAGTCTCTGAAAATTTGTCTTTCAGTGGCAGAATGAAGGATACTTTTCTTCTTTATTAAACACCAATTTTTTTAAATGTAAGCTATACTTTTTCCTTAAAGATTTCTGGTTTGTCTCATTGCAAATTGAGATTTTGGGGTGTTCCCAAAAAAGTTTTGATTACCACCTGTAGTTCAAGAAACAAAAAAAGCTGAATAAGAAATCTCGAGGTTTTGTACTTTACACTTTGATTACAGAAACAGAGATCAGTTTAGAAACTCTTCTGCAGAAATCTTATGCAGAAATAACTTAGGGATGACATTTGACTTCTACTTAAGTTATCTTGGGTATCAGTTCCCGAAGTTTGAATACCAACATTAAAGTCCCCAAGACTGCTTTGGTGCTCTCCTTGCTACCTGCATACAATAAAAATGCCTAGCTTGGTAGTTGAGAAGCTCCAACAGGCATTTTCTTGTTTTATCTCTTTTTATCTTTTTGAGACCTATTCAGTGTGTTTTCTTTGCTTGCCATAATACTGACATGCCACAGGGAAAATTCCTGAAACTTTGAAAATTAATGGTTTTTGTAAATAAGATTCTAAAAATAGGTCTAATCATTGCAGGATTTGGTTGTAGGTGAAACCATGTATTTTGCTAGAATATGGAGATCTCCTGGTTCTCTGATCATCTTTATTTCAGTATACTGTACAGGATGCTTGACTTGTTGAAGGATCACTATTCCCTATGCTTCCAGTCTATAGGTTAGTCAATTAATTTTGAAAAGCTTGGCTAAAAACACAAAGGAAAAGCTGTGGAGCAGAGATGCCTGATTTCCTTATTCAGAAAGGGAAATAGAGAGGTTTTTTACTTTTTCATTACATTTTTTGCTATTGGCAGTAGTCCCAAAAGGCTAATAGACCCCAAGGAAAAGCAGGATGGTAAGTGCAAGTTGCATGAGACTTAAACTGTTGTTCTTCAGTTGGAATAAGCAGGTTTATTGATCTCCAAGAGCATTTAGTATGAGCAAAATATCAAGCCTTGATTTAAGCAAGGAAACTTCAGTAAGATTTTGGTGTGCCAAATGCAGAAATGGCCTCCACCCAATTAATTTCTGGAGTTGATGCTTTTCTGTAGATACTGTAAAGCAAGCAGGCTGTAGGGGCACAGCAGCATCTAACTGCCCTCCTCAACTACTTCTTACCCTTTCTGGCTCCAATAAAATGTCACAGGAGAGAATGGATACGTTTGATTAAATATATCAAGTGATCTAGGTCCATAGTGGGCCTGCCATGTAGTCGTAGGTCTAACCCTTTGTACCTGATGCAAGCAGTGCCAGTTTGTCTTGTGCAATGCAGAGATGGGATTTCTGGTTGTTCAGGGTGGGCCTTACCATTGTTTTGATGTGACACTCCTGGCTGGTGTGTGGGAGCAATTACAGCAGCAGTTTGGAAGCAAAAAATGATTTGGGTTGGAAGGGACCTTTAAGATTGTCTAGTTCCAAACCCCCTGCCACAATCAGGGACACCTTCCAGTAGATCAGGTTGCTCAAAGCCCCATCAGCCTGGCCTGCAAGCTTGCATAGCATGGTTTCTGGTGGGATAACTAGCACATAGTTGGTCTTTCTCAAGGAAACCAACATGGTTTAGGTGATTTATAGGAGAAGGCTTGCTCAGATAGTCACAGCTGAACATGAGTCAGACAACACTTGCTTTCAAATTTCTATTTGAATCATAATGTGCAGAGCATGTAGTCTGAGGCAGGTTTTTCTTTTTCCCTTATTGCTTTATTCTTGATCTATGCATAATGTATGTGAGTGACTGCTGCAAAACAAAAAGGATATTTAGCAGCTGTTAGCGATGTTTCCTTTTTTAATGTCTGTAGATTGATTGAGAGTGGAAGAATGATGGATAGATTTCCCATTAGGGGATCCACATTGCTCAGGAGCTGATTCACAGAAGACCCTTTTAAGAGAAAGCTTTTATTAGCTGTTTCTTTAAATTCTTGGAGGAAGTGGAACTGTCAGTGAGCTGACATCTCTCTTTGATTGTAGTGTAGCTGGACTGATTTATTTTGGTAGAGCTTTTCTTACTGATCTCAGAATTAATGATGTGTTGTACTAAAATATCTGTAACATTCATTCTATAAAGCTAATCTATATTCTAGAAACAGCAAACTCTGGTTTGTTATGGATCATAAGGCACCCACCAGTAGGTGATATTAAAGTTTTGAATCTGCTTTATGTATACAGTCCAATCTCCTCCTCATGACAGCACATGTATTTTTGATGGGAAAGCTCGTGAATCATCTAAGTTGTACAGAGGTATGAATGTTGGTAGACCTGTGAAATTGTGTTAGAATCCAGTATGAATTCTGAGTGTTGGAATGCAAGTGGCTTTGATTTAGTGGTTTGAATTTATTTTGGAAGCACATTACAGTTGCAGTTGAGGCCGCTTAATGCAGTTTCATTAATGCAGTTCTGTTTTCTCTTGGTGTTTCCACATGGGCGAGCCTCCCATATGTAGCTTAGTATGTGTTGATACTGCATAGTGGCACAGTAAAGAACAGCATGGAGTGTATGAACCAGACTCCAATGTTTACAGGAAATTTTATTTGATGAAATATGCTAATGATGCTCACAAAAAATATGCTGATTAACAGGAGGGGTAAAGAGATCGTAAAGCCAGCAAGGAAATACAATGGTTTTCTTCTAGCTTTCTTTTGCAAGAGTTTTTTACCTGTCACTTCCTTCTTAGCAGGTATGTGCACATTCTGGTAGGACTTCTGAGTAGATTAGTTTTATGTCACTTTGAACACCTCTGTTTGAAATATTTAAAATTAGGCTAGGCAAGATAGAAATGAATATGCATAGAAAATAACAATACTTGGGGGAAAAAAACAGACAGTGGAAGATGGGTGACTGTAGATAGAAGTGCCAGAGTTTGTGTTTGTTGAAGAGTATGCTGAAGTGCTGGTAGAACTTTGAATGGCGACTTATGCTTGACCTCCCTGGTTGGCAGAGAAAATACTTTTCCTACTGTGGGGCAGGTTGCCAGTATTTTTTCTCAGAGAGCAAAACAGCAGTATTTGAAGGAAGATCATGTTCTTTCTGTCAAAGCATTTCAGTGCATTGATAGCTGTGATTTAAGCAGAACTTGAGCAAAGAAAACTTGTAAGCTGTTATCACAATATCCTGGAGGTTATTGCTCCTCATTAATTCAGGAGCAAATGTCAGTTTAATATAAAGGTCTTGCAAGTTTTCCTGGTTTCCTAATGGCTTCCATGCTGTGAGATAACATTTTAGTGCAGACTGATGTTCGGGATCTACCTGCTGCCTTCACTACTTCTGACCATAATGTATTCCTAATTAACTGTGGAGAGATTGAGTTAGGGAGCTTTTGGGTGGCATCATATTGTTCTTTGTTTTCTAGCAATTACTTAACCTCAGATTTCTTTGATTGTGGAGAAATTAAGTACCCCCATCTTAAACTGAATATGCCTATCTCCCTTGGTCTCCAAAAAGAATTGCTTCCCAGCTGATAGAAGGGTAAACACATTCTCCACTAGGAATTGTTCATGTCATGCTAATGAGATAATACTTGTAATATCTACAAATAGCAGAACACAATTTTTAATTTTTTTCTTTAACTTGTGAGGAAGAAACGCAAAAGACATTCCCCATCCTTTTACTGGGAGACTGCCTTTTGCATTTATTATGAGAGTTTGCTTGTCTACACTCTGCTCTGTTTCCTCCCTCTTCTTTACTCTGGTCTCCCTTCTACCTCCTATATCCTCCATCTCCTGTTTCTGTGTAACTTACCTAGTATTCCCCCCACAGCACATTCCTGCTGTGTTGATCTCCCTTGTGTAGGTATGGCCATTGCATTATGGAATTCTCTCAGGCTAACTGTGGGACCAGTTCCATTTCAGTGTCCCTGTCTTTCCTATGCATCCATCTATGGGATTTCATGCAGTACTCACAGAATTCTTTTTCCTGTTCTGAATAGTTTCGAACCCCATGCTAAATATTTAGGAAGGTGCTATTTGGTGAGAGGAGTACTTTTAAGTTCATTTGGGGGTGATATATATTCATGCCAACTGTATTCCTGTTCTTGCCCACTTTTGTGTGAAAGATTCAGCAATTTCAGATGGGAAATAGTTTTCATGCAACTCATGATAGCTGGGCAAAATTTGAAGTGGCATTTTTGTGCAACTTAAGGTAAAGGTTTTACAAGCTTCCAGGTATTAGCAGGTTACTATAAGTGTCTCCTTAGCATCTTCTGCCATGTTTCAATGCTCCTTTCCTCTGCTGGCCAAGAAGGAGTGTGCAAGCCTTGGAAGGTAGGAAGCTTAAATGTGATTCATTCTGTGCCTATCTGGAAGTCATTGCCTCCAGAGTATTTGTGATGGTGGTAGTTGGTGTGACTTGCTGGTGTTGTAAAAGTCAAGGACTGCAGCTGGCAGGTTTTCTTAGCTAGTGGTGAAAGTTTATGGTGCTGAAATGACATTTTGGCAAAGCACTGCAATGCGTGTTTGTCTGCCAGTCTGTTCAGCAAAGCACTGCAGTGGGATGTTTTATAGGCATGAGTAGCAAATTGGGGTCTTGGATTGATGTGATGATGAGGGCTGTGTAAACTTTGAGAACTGAAATGTGGAGTAAATACATCCCTGTGGAGATTGGCCTGACATTCTGAAAATACAGATAATCTCTATGTCATCTCCCTTCCAAAGAAACCCTATAGGTTAAGAGGGAAAGGGAGGATGAAAGAAATCAAGTGGGGTGCTTTATTAGGACTACCTAATTACCGGCAGTGCTGTTGTTACTATCAGAAGAAAGGAAATTTATATCAGAGTACTTGTGATGATCAGCAAATATTAGTGTCATATCACATGCACCATTTTGGTGGCTGTTTTAACCACTGATATAACTTCCTAAAGAATCTGTGGAGTGATAGATAAAAGCTTGGATATAGCCTGCAGATGTCTGGGACTTTTTTGAAGCTGCTAGGACATAATGAAAAAGAAGAGATATTCCATCTTTTCTACAGTAAACTGTCATTAAATTCTCTGGCTCTCACCTGCTTTCAATTGTGTTAATTTTTTGTTAGAGGAAGTTAAGTGGCCTGGATAAGGATGATTGGTAATAATGTTTCAGTTTTTAAGTACTTGTCTCAGTGTTTCAAAAGCTTCTATGATATACCTGGACACTGAAATTTGTTACTGGACAAAGCTACATAGAATGTCTCAGAAATGCATCTGAACATTTAGATTGCACATGTCTCTTTTGCCAGTGGCTTGTCTAATGCAAAATATTCCCTGTGAGCAAACTGGATGTGTAAGCTGCTAAAGTTGTCCTTTAAAAAAGCATGCTTTTTGCAAGAGTGAAGCAGGCAGAAAACCTGATTCTGAAATGTATTGGACATATTGATTCCCCTCCAAGCTTTTGGTGTTAGCTTTCAGAGCTGTTTCCTTGTGCTTGATTAGCACATGCCCTGGCGGTTTTCCAGGCTTGGGTCAGAAAAGTCAAAATGAAGCTCAAGATGAGGATATGCAGCCAGAAGAGAACTACTTTTACCCTGGTTGGTCAGTTAGCCGTGAACAGAAAGAGGAGCTGTCTGTAACTGCTGCTCCTTCAGAAGCACATGGAACAGGATTTGTGCC
This sequence comes from Corvus kubaryi, assembly GCF_017639235.1. Classification (NCBI taxonomy): domain Eukaryota; kingdom Metazoa; phylum Chordata; class Aves; order Passeriformes; family Corvidae; genus Corvus; species Corvus kubaryi. Next base: position 13,421,626 of record NW_024582059.1, read on the forward strand.
CTTAAAGCAGCTTAATCCCTCTGTCCCACCTCCCACTCCATCCTGTGGGGAAGGGGCATCACCTAGAGCAGCTGATACCCTGCCAGTATTATGTCAGCCATGCATATTTCTTCTCAGGGGCCATGGGATGAAGCAAAGCCTCTAGGCTTTTTTGGCTGACCTCAGCTGTACCTTTTAATTGTGTAATATAGTTCTTTCTTCACGTGCTATTATTTGTAAGAAAGATATGTGGATTTTTTTTTCCTTGCTAATTTCCTGTGATGCTTTTAAGGCCAAAAGGGTTCTTTGTGGTCTAAATGGACGTGCATTACTTTGGAGTGGTGTGAAAAGTTCAGTTAGGGTGTCAGGTTGAGTGTCAGTCACAAGAAATCTCTTCTTATCCATAGAGACAGTATTTCTAACAGGGAATGTCCATTCAAGATGAAGAAAGGAAGAAGCAGTGGTTGAAACAAGCTATCACATCTAAAGCAAATGACTTTTACAGGTTGTAATGCAAAATATGCTTGGGGAAGGAAATTGCAAGGGCATCTGAGCTGGGTTACAGAGCACTTTTAAGACGTGCAGGTTGTCTTGATTTTGTGTGAGCCTTTAGGAAGGAGGCTGGAAGCTGTAAAACCTGTTAGTGTCTCTGGTGTTGAGAACTCACTGTGAGCTTCTGATTGCTTCTAATTTGAAGTGGTTTTAATTATTAAGCTAATGATTTATAGTAAGTTGATACTTTAAAGGTATTGAAATGTGTGGTTTAATTGTAATTGTGTATGCAGTTGCTGGCCAGTTTGGTAGAATTTATATCCATAATGCAGTTTATAGATGATAATATGTGCATGAAACACTTATACTTTGCCTAATGAATATACTTATGTCAATTAAAAATAACAACATCACTCTGGTGGCATCAAACACTTCAGTTCATTACTTAGCTACCAGTGTATCTTATGTAAGAACTGCACTCAAGAGATGCTTGATTAACCCCTGTCTGACTTAGCTAATACTTCATATGGTTGATCTGAACAAATGGTTCTTTTCAGATTCCTGGTAGCACCAGTTTTAATGGCTGGGTCATTTTTAATTTTGTGCCTGTGACAGATCATCTTACAAATCCCTCAAAATATAACTGACTGAGTTCAGACATACTGTATGTAAATTGTTTTGTAGAGAAAGGTCAGAGATCCAACAGAGCTGGAGGCTGAATTAATTTCCCTTTCTGGTGAAAATTATTGTAACAGGTCAAAAGTGAAGTCACTGGCTTTGCAGAGATCTTGAGATGGAAGAAAGATTTTCTCCCTTCTCCTCATCCCTACTGTGGTCTGAGTAATTTTTCTGAAGTGCATTTTTTGTATTCGATGGTGCTGGACCAGTGCATTTAGCAGCTGAACTCTCTTCCTTGTCCACAGTATGGAGACAGGCTTTATGAGCATATATTTGCATAGCAAAAGTTTAAAAGGTGAAGGCAGGAGGGATCAGTGATCGCTGTTGTGACAGAATGCAGCACAGGCATGTCAGACCAGCAGGTGGAAGGTGGAAGCTTTTACTAGGAGCCTTATGTCAGTTGTTACCTTTTGTTAGCTTGGAATTTATAAAACAGCTTCTTGAAATGAGGATACGTTTTTTAAAGCACTGTTTTTTCCAATAGACTCCATGTGTTTACTTTTTAGAAAAAACCTAAGTAATAGCTATTCCAGTAGCTTTGAAGGAGGGCATGTGTTCACATACAGCTGACCTGATGTCTGAGCCAAAGTAGTGAGCTTGCTTTTTCACAGTCACCAGCATAATGTTTCTTCCGTAGTCTATTTTTGGAAGGGGTGGTATGCTCATCACTCACAGGAAAGGTAACAGATTTAGCAGTGCTTCTTTCCACCTCCTACACACCATCAATGAGATGGAGTTTTTAAATCTTGGCTGTCTCTGCAGTTTTTTCCCTGAGCTACATTTCGGATGTACGATTTGTCATGCGGCTGGTTGGACTGCTGTAAATGCCAGCTGTTGTCCAAACTGAGAAATAGGGGAGGCTGGGAGAAGTAATGAAACCAATTTAAAAAGCCAAGCTTAGACCTTGCTTTGGAATCTAGTTGGAGTAATGTAAACATCTTGATGACAGTTAAGATGAGTAGTGGTGGATTTGTTTTTTCTTCTTTTCCCAGCCTCTGTGTTCCTTAGCTCAGCTGTATGCCTCTAGATTGTGTGTGGTACATTATGGGGAGGGAAGTAACTGAACAGAAGCCTTTGCAGGCTTCCTGAAGGAGAATCTTTCAGACTTGGGAATTCATCCTGGCATTCAGGCTACAAAGAGAATGTGGAGAACTATTGATTGTACTTGAAGTAAAATGGATGATCGGTAGCTGGTCAAGGTGCCAAGTTAATGTGCTCTACAGAGACTTGAGGACATTCAGTTACTTCAAGTTTTCCCTGTTCATCTTGGGTTTAAAGTTGGCCTAAGAAAACAGTAACTGATTTGGCTGGGATTGATTTGCATCCTCTGGTTAGGACAAGTCTGTTTGTGGAATCAAAGCTGATGGAGGGGATGAGCTGGGTTCAGGAAGGATGGAAAGACTTGGTAGGAGATGTTTGATGATTGAGGAATGAGTGGGAGGAGGAAAGAGTGGGCATATATGAGAGAAGGTAGTTCCCCCTTTGCATTCAAGCACCATGAGAGAACCTCTTAATCCTGTTTCCTTGGGGTATGAGATGTGCAATGGATTTACCTTTCTTGTATACCCAGCAGCTTTTGCCACCAAAATAGTGGCTTGGAAGTCTAGCTGCCCTGGATCTTGGATATTTCAGCCTGATGTTTTGCCTTTTTGGTAAACATTGGTAATAAACATGAATCCTATGGGAAGAAGAAATTTCATTTCAGAGTCTTTTTTTGTAACTGCTCTGTATCAGTCCTAATGTTGATCCCTTTGATAATTGCCAGGAAACTTATTTGTAGCAGAACTTGATGAGTGCTGACTGCTTTTGAATGTCTATCCTAGCACCTAACATTGGGGTAGTGTGGAAAAGCAGGGCTTTTGAGTGACTGTTTTACAGGGACATAGATTCAACTAAGATTTCAAATTATCTGAAAGGACTTGTACAGGGTCCATCATGTCATGTCCTCCTCTTCTCCTTTCATGTTTTACCCTTCAGTGCCTGAGGCCTATTTTGAGCTCTGTGCAAACCATCACATCCACCTAAATGTTCCTAGATTGTGTGCTGACATCTCAGTAGCTCACCTAATTAGTGCCCCTTGCCCCAAGGAGAAAGAAACTAAACTGATCAGATTCTGAGGATCTTGAATTTGGATGGGTTTGTGTGTATAACAGAAATTTTTAAAGATTATTAAGAAAAATCCACAGCCATGTGCTTTGTGTTTATTGATTATCCAAGTTTAAAATAAAATCAGAATACCTTCTAAATTTTCCAGTGAGTTAAAATCTGTTCTTACTGAGCCTTTGGTCCATCTGTCCTGCAGACACTCTTGTGTCCTGTACAGGAGACCTATCCTTTTGGTTTCCATAGGGTGCACAGTGTTTGACCAGCTATTTCATCAGTCCAGTACAACATCATATTGCTCTATCACAGAATCATAGAATGGCTTGTGTTGGAAGGGACCTTAAAGATCATCTACTTCCAACCTCTCTGCCTTGGGCATTATCTAATGCCCCTGCTATTATCTTCCTTGCTCCTTTGTCATGATCTCTGCAGCTGTCCTGTGGAAGTAAAGATGACTGCCTTGTACTGATAGACACCAATCTCCCCTTTACCAGGATGGTAAGAGGCGTGACTGTCCGTCATTGGGACTGAAACTGGCACTTGAGGGAAATGCTGACTGTTTCAACAAAGTACAAAGAATTTACCCAGAGTGGTTTGTTATGTGCATTCCAGGGTTGTAATCACTTCCTGCCCCTGACCTCCCAGGTAGACTGGTAGGAGATCAGAACTGGATTGGTGCTTTCCTGCTTTTCTTACACGTCATCAATGTCCAAGTCAAGATAGGCTTTTTATTACCCTAATGCTCAGCTTCATTTTTGTAAATCTATAGAAGGCTGCCTTGCTTGCCCATGTGTAAATAGGTACAAGGCTTTTATCCACAGTGGCTGTGCAGGAGAAATTGAATATTTAGTTTGGCTAGATATATCTTTATTAAAATATAGTGATGATCCAGGAGAAGTAAGAGCTCGAGCTGAATTTTACGGTTATCTTTACATTTAGTTGAACGTATCTGGCATTCAAAGAGAGAAACAAACCTGTCATAGCATTTACCAAGCATCTTTCAGAAGGAAGAAAACTTGAAATCATTTGTATTTTTCTGTTTTGACGTGAACTGTCGACTACTTGCAGTAAATGTTTCAGTGTAGCTGTTAAAATGATGATTGTGTTTCGAGCTACTGCATGTAGCATATTTATGAAGAGCTTTTGTGTTACAGTATCTCATCTGTTATGTCCCTTATGTCATTTCTGATTGTGATATCTGAGATGCATCGGATTTTTTGGGGTTTTTTAAAATCTCTTCTGGAGGAGAGGCAGGAATTTGGCTGGCTCATTTCCAGCTGTTGTGGCTTGAACTATCTGTTGGCCACTCTTTGTTAGAAGAACACACTGTTCTTTCACAAAGTGTCATTCTGCATGTGGCCAGCATTTGAGACTGGTTTGAGAAGTGGGGGCAAAGAAGTGTAGAAATGCAAGTTGTCTTTGCCCTAAGAGGCGCTATCCTCCTAACAATGAGGCATTGCATGAAGTTCCTTCCCTCACTTGTTTTGCATGAGTAGCTAACAGAAGCTTGGAAGGGCTTCTGGTAGGATCCAAGCTGTGCAAGGAATGAGGGAGATGGACCAAGAAGATCGTGTTTTGGCTGATGGCTTGATCTGTCTCTCTCAAGAAGCACAGCTTGCTTCAGTTCCAAACTCAAAGGACAGGGGACCAGAGGTGCCGCACTTGCATGCTCTGTGGACTAGCATTGGAAAGGCTTGGGATGTTCATGAGAATCATTCACTGAAAAAACATACTCATGCTTAAGTGCATGATTCTTGGGATTGTCTTTTTTCAGGGGTGCTAAACAGGCCTATGTGCTTTAATATATCAATATTAAAACTAAAGGTGCATCAAGGGCTCTTCTATTCTTTAGCCACCCAACAGTGCTTTGGTGAGCAGGTAAACAGAACTGCAGTCACTGCGGCTGCTCAAGAACATGGGAAGGTGTCAGTGTTTGGCAGCTGATTGCAGGAGAAATAAGCAGAAGTGAATGGGCATATTGATAACATAAAATAATCTAAAGTACATACACGTGTATAGAACTGGTGAGGTAGAGCTCTAGCATATTTTAACAATGCTAGCACATAATTTTGTAGTTGCTCTGATTCACAGTAGGCTTTCTCAGTCAGGTCTCTTAAGTGTACTGCCTACAAGGAGTGCATAGTTTCATTAAGTCAGCCCTTGGGATATTGCCGTATCTGGGCTTTTTGAACTCTGTATTTGAACAGTTGGGACTTGTTTCTCCTTATCTTTTACTGTTGGAGCAGTGCATGCTGCAGTGTTCAGATTTTTGTTAATAATCTCAACATCATCTAGTAAAGTTGTATATGAGAGATAAATTATAGTAATTGCTCTTGACAAAACAAAAAACCAAAACCCTGAGAGTTTTGCCACCAGGCATTACTGAGTAATGATTAAGTCTCTAGAGGGTGGAAATAAATAGGATGTGTAATTTTTCTGGCTTTAAAATGTGACATAAAATTGTTTTGTTCTTCGTTGCTCCTTGTATTGTTCTTTCATAGCATCTTCTCTATTGTGGGAGTCAATGTTAGTCATCTGGGAAGCTGCTCTTCCAGAGGCATCAAGCAGTAGGTGGATGGTATCCAAATAGTACAGAGCAGCAAATAACATCACGTTCTTACCATGAAAAATGGTGCTGGGGTCTGTTAAATTCATCCCTTGTTCCCATTTGATGTCTTTGGCTGCATGAAGAAGGGCTATTGTGAGCCTGTCAGCTGTCGGTTCTGTCTTGTACTCTTGATCAACCTGATATGTCTTCTAGGTTGGCAAGGTTTTAAAGCAGCTAGAATTGACTAAGAACAAGAGGGTAAGGCTGGTACACTGACAGCTGGTGACAGTTAAGTTTTCTTACTTCCTTTGACAGTAAGTTTTTATTTCACTGCTTGTTCAACCACCTCAGCATGGACTGTCACTCTTTGATAGCAAGTACAGCAAGTTAGGATGATCTTGTCAGTCAAACCTACTCAACAGAAAACTTGTTCCATTTGCTTGGTGTTTGATTTCTATTTTGCCTTCTATTCAAGATTGTTCTGATCTTTGAGTACTTCATTATGCCATATAAATAGTTTTGTTTTTCAAGACTGTGTAGACTGAACGTCTGGAATCTGAGATTATTTGGCACGGCCATATTTCTTACTGAATACTTTGTTCCACTTCTTGGTCACCAGTAGTAATGTAATTGGGATATTAGTGAAAAGTACAAATGCCAGGCAGCAGGATATTCCTGTCAGATGGAAACTGCTTCTTCAGCTGTGAATATATAAAATAATGATCAGTCGAGCCTTGCACATAAGTGCAATTAAAAAAAAAGCACAGATGTTAGCTGTGCTTTTGGACAGATCATCCAGACTGTCATCTGTTCACTTTCCTGAAGTACTGTTGTATCTATATGCATTTAGTCTATTGTGATGGCATATACTGCCTTTTAACTTCTTTTCCCTTCTGAAAGATCACTATATTAACTCTGAAGTAAGTAGTAATAATTTAGAACTCTCCTGTCTTTTTTTTTTTTTTTTGCTACTTTCCCTTTCATCTTTCCCAAGCCAAGCAGTTTGGTTCTTCATTGCCTCAGACTCTGAAATACAGTAAGCTATTAGAGTTGTCTTCAGACTGCCAGAGAAGCAGACAATTACTGCAAGGTGATGGGATTTTTTTATTTGATACAAGATAGTGATCACAAGACTGGTGACCTTTGAGTTTTTCAGTTACTTTATGAAGACTGAATGGTAGAATAGCCTATCTCCTAGTCCTTGTCCTCCATGTCCATCACTGGAAAAACAGATGTTTAGGTGGAAATGGAACAGAGTGAATTTCGTGGCTTGTATGGAGTTTATTATTTGAAATTTTTTCAGTCTTATTGCTGGTAATCAAGGATGGAGGCGGGTTTACAACAAGGGGGCATTTTGGAGGAGTAGCTGTTAAAATATCTGTTAGATGTGTGAAACTTCGCACCAAAGTAATTACACTTTTAATTTCAGGGAAATAATTCTGCCTTGCTTGTTTTTACCATACCTTCTAGTGCATACTAATTCTTTCCTCCTTGTGATTTAAGTCTTATCTTACTACTTGGGCTGTATTTGAAATGTTTCCTACCAGAACACATATGCAGTAGCATGAGATGTGATAGCAGTACCATTCTGTGCATGTTTTTCTCAACAATCTCTTTCTTCTGTGTCACATTATTTAGACAGGATTGGCTCAAGTGCCACTCATAAATGTCTATTTCTGTTTGAGAAAAGAGATGGGAATCTGAATTGTTCATTGCCAGTTGGTATTTAAAGATACAGTTAAAAAGTACATATTCAGACCACCTGAACAGGCATCAGTCCAGACATGATAGATTCATGCATTTGCATGGCCCTACTCCATTTTAAAAGATGGTGAGTCCATGAGTTCTAGTCAGTCTCTCAGCATTATGTACATTACCTTTGAGTCCAATCCTTGTGGAGAGTAAATCACCTCTTATGTGGCTGGGGAGGAGGATGCCTTGTGCCATAGTGGGTTCCACTGAAGAGAAACGCACACAGACCAGTGTTGGCCTGAAGCTGCTCTGCTGATAGTTTTCTTCCTGTACTTCTAATCAGGGACCAGACTCACAAAAACCATGTTCCCAAATCACAGGGGTTGTTCTCTAAGCAGCCACAGTGCTTTCCTCACACACAGTCTGAACTGTAAGTAGAACGCAATATATTTTTTAGTAATCTTCAGGTGAAGACCCCTGTAATGGTTGTCTGAAGTCACACTGTATCCAAAAGAGTGTAGTTTGGATGGATGGAGTGGAATACACCTCTCAAGGCTTTGCAGCTGTACAACAAGTTTTGTTGCTTTGGGATTTACTTGTATTTTATCCAGAAATGTAGCTCACTAGAACAGGATCCTGAAACATCCAAACTGACAGAAATCATTAGTCCTTACACTCTGAAAAGCATGGGGATTATTTCAAAGAACTTAAAAGCAAATGTCACTTTTCATCTTCAGAACAGATGCTTCTACTCTGTTGGAAATGCAAGGCAGGAAGCTTGGATTTCTCTTGCTGTTTGAGAAGTAGAAAAATATAAGCTACAGTAATTAGTCCTATTAGTAGTGTTGATGTCAGAGTTACAAACCTGAAGTGGTCAATTGTCTGCCAAATACGGACTTGTAAGCGCAGGCTCACTACCACAGTATTGGTTTAGGCACCTAAAGGTATTGTTTAAAGGATTTATTGGAACATCCTTTGGGGCTTCACCTGCAACTATTTGCTGGCTAATATACAGCAGCCCTCCTAAAGCACTTTAGAAACTGTGCTGTCTGCAGTTCCTGAGCACTGAAAGAAATCTTAACTCTATCTGTCTAGTCAGCTACAGCCCAACCCCGATGAATTGCTTGTCCTCTTAAATTTAAACTGATTAAATTTTCAGTTGGGTGATGACTGTCTTCAGCTTTTTTAGGATAAAAGTTTCTTATAGTAACAGGGAAACAAAGTGGTAGCATCTCTTTGAACAACCTTTTTATTTAAAACTTTCTAATACAAAGGCAAGGGGGAGTTGCACAGAGCAGCATAAAATTCAAATGTGGCACTGAGTTGTTGTTCAGACTCAGAGCTGCATCTTTTGATATTGTTGCTTCAGTGCTCAGCATTGGGACAGATTTGCCATGTAGATTTCAGTTGTTCATTGTGCTTCTTGAAATTACAATCATTGCTGAAATGTTTGGAGTTTCTTATGGTCTTACTATTTTGTTGATTTTTGGAAGGAAAAAATGTACATTAGATGTGTTAGTTCTTTTGGTTTTAAATGCATCAGAGGTAAGATCCTAAGAAGAGTTACAAGCATTGGTGTGGCATGTGAATCTCCTCTTGAAGATGCAGGGCATTCATGGTATGGTTTAACTCTTCACTTGCCAGGAGGAATTTTTAATTGAGGGACTTCCTAACTCAGAGGTGTCACCACACTGTAAGAAAAGTGCTGTTTCCATTTGATACCTCTCAGCTTGTCCCGCAGTTATTTGAATCCATGTAACCTTCTGCAGCCAGTGTCCCACTTGAAGATTTTTATGTGGCACCAGTGATTGTATTTGATGTCCTTTAGTTTTCATCTGTCTTTGTCTTGTCTCTGTGCTGTTTAGCAGGCAAAGGTCAAGTTGATGATCAAAGAAATACCAAATCTGAGCTCTTTGAGATGCTCTTCATCCTGATATTTTTTGACGTTAACTGAGTTTCTATTTGCATTTCTTGAAAAATATGCACCTTGCAATAAAATGAGAAAGAAGGGGAAATCCTACATTTTTATGTAACTTACTCATCCAGTAAAGCTGTGGTTTTCTTGTGTTAGACTGTATAATTAAAAGAAACTGGGGGGGAAAAACAAGAATAATCTTCCAGTCTTGATAGCCTGGTAGCTATCTTTTTCCTGTAGTATTTTCTAATATTATTTCAAAACTTTGTTATGCAGAAATTTTAGCCATTGTATCCATAAATGATGTGTGAACAGATTTCAATTTCCATTAATTTACCCATTATTCAAAATTGTTTGTCTGTTTCAGCCTATCAGTTGCTCTGTCTGCTGTTTGCTATTTGTTATTTGCCCTGTGCATTTGGTCACCGAGTGCACAGAATGTTCTTGCTCTTGGATAAAAAGTCTTCCAAGCTCACAAAGCCTTTTTGAAGGAACTGTGCAAATACATTACTGCATGCATATTTGGAGTGGCTTCTCATGTGTGTGATAATAGAATGTAAATAAAAGGAATGGTGAATGCTGTTGAAATGGTTACAAAAATTGTGTTTGTATGAGTGTTCAGGAATATTTTGTAATGGCTTAGTGTGACTGCAGCTTCTCATGGATACTTTTTTAAATAGGCAATATAAAGACAGTGTCTTCAAGTTGTGGGTATTATGGGCTTTAGCTGGATGCTGGTTTTGCAGCAAGACTTACTGAGATAGTTAATTGTGCTGACCTTTAAACTGTTGTTCTTAGTTTTCGGACTAACAGCCGGAAGTGGAGGGGAGATGTGGCATCTCTGAGCTGTCATCTGGGTATTTCTGGGATTTTGTACATGTAACAGTTAGACTTGGCTCACATTTTCAAAATTTCCTGCTACAAATAGTTGTGGGGGGTTTTTTAAGGGAAATTTTAAGCTTATGAACAAATTATTTCTGGGATAAATTTTGGGAGTTTTATGCTTGAGATTCAGTTTTTAGATTTGTGTTCCTGTTCTGCTGCCAGTAATCAGAATTTCTTCCACATCATTACCACTTCTAAATCTGTGACTAGTATGCTGACTTTTCTATCACAGATCTTTTAAGGAAGATATTTTTAAAAAATCCTTTTAGTAACTGATGAGACACCTTCCTTCGAACTGAAACACTGTCATTTATTGTTATTCTTTCTTTACAGCTTAAATTCAAAAGGCCTTGTTTATATTCAGATCAATTTGAGTTACTTTTTAAATCAAGATTTTTGAGGTACACCACCAGCTGCCTGGGTAAAATCTAACTAGAGTAATTTAACTGTGCACCCTTAATCCACTAATTTTATGAGTCTGTGCAAAAGAAGCAATCTTGTTGGACAAGATCTGCTCTGGTGTTTTATTGCCTGTGCTTCTGTTTCCATCCAGGAGCAGGGTATTCAGCTGTGTGTAGTTGTTGGCCATGGCAGTCAGTGGGAGAGTTACTGATTTTTCTCTGTGAGAGCAACTTTAGTGCCTCTGGTGCAGTTCCCAAATCCCCACCCAAACTGCTGACTTTTTGTTCATGAAGTGCCAGTGGTTGTCACTTGACTTTCATCAATGCTCATTTTGGACCACCTAAAGATCTGGTCAAGTATTTGATAGAAAGTTTGGTCAGAAGGTAACCAGACTTTAAAAAGGTCTAAGGTATTTCCCTTCTAGGGGTTTGGGATTTTTTTCACTTTGTTTGTGTAGGCTTGTACTGGTTATTTTACTCCTTCCTCCAAAGCAACTGGAGGGAAGGTTTCCTTCAAATGGGATGCTCTTACTCTGCCTCTAAGGCTGTGAAAGAGAAGCAATGTTTGCATGAGAAAGAGGAATAACACATTTTAGCTTTTTAATGATGCAGTTCTCTCCTATCAGCCTCTGCTCTCTGTGCAATGGGGGCCTGTTTTTGGCAGTGGAGAAGCAATTGAGTGAAGATTTATTTGCAGATAACTCTGCAATTCTGACTATTTCCCCGTAAAAGAAACTTAAATTGCTGGTTGTCCTGTTAAAAAGCACCAACTAATTACTTTGTTTCTCTCTCAGTAGCAATAGAATAGATGAAATCATTTTAGCATTAAAATTAGGTCACTGTCCAAGGCAGTTGTTGAGTAACCCGTCATTAGGATTTTAACTTCAGGATGTCTAATCTGAGATTAATTAGAAGTGTCCTGAAATATGTATTCCTAAAGTGCTTCCAGTTGGGCTCCTCAGTGTTACTAAATCTGAGCCACTCTTAAATGAACACAGCCTTGGCCAAAATGTCCAGCAACAAAAATTCCTTGAGTTGGTGATTAAAACCCCACACTCCACCCAAATGCGTGCCATAAATAAGTGACATACTCCTACCACGACAGAATTAGTTGAGGAGAAAGAAGACTCATGGTAAAACTCGTAAATGTCATCTTTGTTAGCATGGGACATGTAGGAGCCTTTTCTAAAAAGGAGGATTCAGTGCTCTGTGAATAGATGAGTACAGTATGTAAAGGCTCGTGACTAACATAGTAAATCTCAGTGCCTTGCATTATGCAATATAATGTTGGGAATGCTATTTCTCACTGCTTCATTTGTAAGACATACTGTTCTGCCAGCTACAGCGCAGCCCTGAAATTAGTGCTCCTTTGGGGAAAAGGAAATGAAACAAGGTCACTGGTTTCATTTGTTCGGGCCTCTGAGAAAGATGGGATTTTGTTGTGTTCCAAACAGATGTGGTACAGAGCTGTAGGGGGCCCGGGGACTCTGAGTGCATAACAGTGCGAGCACAAATGAGGGCAGGTCAGAGAGAAACCCTATTCACTGTGGCCCTAGTGAGGGAACACTGAGATGGCATCTCCCCCTCTCTGGTGTTACCCTCACTCAGGAGTGGGGAGTTGGAAACCATCGTGGACCGCTAGCTTTTGGTTAAAAAGAATGTTCTTGTAGATAAGATAAACTTTCTTAGCCAGACCCTTCAATTTTAAATGCTAATGGTTTCACCACCACAGAGTGACTGAGAGAAAGCAAAGAACATATAAAACTGAGATTTTTCCAAAGGCTGTAGCTGTAGCCACTAGGACAAAAGAAATGATAACTAGCTTGGAAGTTGAGGAGATGTGCTTTTCACTATGTTGACTTAATATTTTCCTTTACAATTGCTTAGAGTTCGGCATCTTTTATGTTTCAATTAACTTATTCCCCATTAAAATAAAATTTGATATGTAATTCTGCAAGTTTTACTAGGGTTCTTGGTAATTTTTTGAATGACCTGAGAAATTCTTAAGGATTCTGCTCGGAAAGAATCAAGACAAACTGAGATTTCAAATGGAGGTAGCAGGGAAATAAAAAATGGCCACAATGTGTGTCAAAAATCTCTCTGTGAACATTCTAGTGATGAGGTGTGCCTCCTGCTGGAAACTGTAAGAGAAATCACTGCACCACTAAAACCTAGGACTGCATGTTCTGCAAGCATAACCCTACTGTGAACAACCTGACCTCAGCGTCAGCTACCTGGGGAAGCCTGGCCCAAGAGCTTTGCTTTTGTGGTATGGCCACCAAATGTCCCAAGGAGGAGCATGTAAATCACAGGTGATATGCTTAGCTACACCTTGAGGACTTAACTCCAGATTTTCCTGCAGGAACAGAAAATCAACCCACATAGTCATTTGAGCAGAAAAGAAGCACTGATGTTGCATGCTCTTCACCTTAATTTTTCTTCTTCTTCTAAGGGCGATGAACAGAGGTGCCAGGGATTACAGAAAGAATGACAGGTAGTGTAGCTCCTGCAAGCATTTGGTAGGCTATTTTTCTTTGTCTGAAAGCATGGGAGCTGAATGAATATCAGCGTTTATAGATCACACTAAATGATGAGGGATTGTGGCTAAAACAGAGATACACAACTTGTGGCTAAGGTAATGATGGGAACTCTGTGACTGGGAAAACAATCTGTGTTTTTCCAAAGAACAGCATGTGACAATAATACAAAAACATTAGTTCAACAAGCAAAAAAAAATAAAAGCAGTGTCAGCATATAAAGTGATCAGCAAAGATCTGGCAGCGTATCCAATGTGGAGAATGTGGCTGAAAAACAATTTAAGGCTTCCTTTTTCTTCAGAAACAATAGGAGTTTTGGCCAAAAAAAAGAAAGAAAGAAAAAAAAAAAAGGACTATTCACCCTGAACCACATTATTTGGGTGATGCACAAAGTTTCATATGGCTCCCACTGAAAGCCTGTTTAAGTGAGGAAAAATTCTTTCTGTACTTAAGGTTCGTGTCCCTTTTCCCTGCTGAGGATTGGGAGGGAGCTGTGTGTGTGTGAAGCATATGCACGAGGGTTTCCTTCACAGAAGATAAAGGAGTTCAAAGGACAATTTTTTTAAAGGGTGGAACTGGGGAAGATAGAATATGTGAAGGCTTTGTCAAAGCATCTTCAGTTGGAGTGTAGTTACGAAGCTGGTGAATTTTGGACATGTAATCATTAACAATTAGATGTTCTGTCCTTGGAAACAAGCAGAGACGCTGACAATAATGCAGGATAACCTGCCTGATGGCAGACAAGCAAGTAGTCAAGAGAAGCTCCACAAAAATATGGGAAGTGACATTTGCAGCTGGTGACCCCATAGTGAACTCTGTGCATGCTCACAGATGTCAAAAGAAAATCAGAAATTGAAATATTGTATTGTATGGTAAAAAAGCAAGTAATTTCCATGAATTGTTGTTCTGGTGGAAATGGGGGCAGTGATATTCAGTTAAGGATTAGTACAGGAAGCAGGGAAGAAAATTCAAGGTTGGATGGATCAAGTGAAGCTTTTTCCAGGTTCTCTCAGTACCAGTTGTAAAGGAAATGGCTGATGGTGAACCCAAGCTGCTTCTGTACTAAAAAGGATCGCTGAAACAACTTCCATGAAAGTAAGATAACTTAAGGCCATGTTGCTAGGCAAAATTAATTTTTAACTCCAGAGCTTAAAATGCTTGGGATGCACTTTGAGCTACTTTGGAATTTCGATCCATGGATGGAGGCTGCTGGAGAAGTCGGAGGAGTTGTTCTGGTCTATCATAAACTGGCTGCAGCTTTGCATTTAATCACTGAAGATCTATTAAGTCTGTTTCCCTACCTGCACAGCTTGTAGAATGTTTCTGCTTTATCTGTGTGAAATATAAGAGCTCGGCATGCTGTTGTAAGCAAGGGAAAGGCTTCTGCAGAGGTGAAATCAGCACAGTGTTTAGTAAAGCATTCAGAAGGCTAAAATTCATGGATGTGGCTGAGAAGTTTATAGACCTTGAGCACCACACTTCCCAGAAGTCATTCCTGTGGAAAACAAGTTAGCCCTTGGTTTTTGTGCTGGGTGATCTATCAGCCAGAAGGTGATTAAGTGAAGATGGAGTTCCCCAATAACTGAGGTTCATAGGTAACATAATGGTAACATTAGGAAAAAGGAAAAAATTAAAAATTGAAGCATTACATGGAAGTGATGGGAAGAGGGATTGAATGTAAGAAGGTGTCTGAAGCTTTGGGGTTTTGCCTTTATTTATTTATGGGTTTTGAGTAGTTGAGAGATCCCTTTCCTCCCTTAATTCACGTATTTCCTATCAGAATCTCTAGAGAAACAGAGTGATCAAAACCAAGGACTAAATGTTGCATCAAAGCTACAATGAGACTTTTCATTTCGTTATACCATGGTAGTTGGATTAGTAATGATAGCTTTTGCTAGTTCATTCAATTATCTAACCCAGTAGGATCTTAAAAGAATATTTCCTGTGCTATTTAAGCATTTTGTTTACATGTGTTCTTTTCTTTGGTTCTGTGCCAAATTCTTAGATGCCAAAGAGCATAAATAGAATTATTTTCTGTATTTAGTTACATAATTGTTTTAAAGAGGGCAAAGAAATATAAATCTGTGAACTTGTGTCAGGATAAATTTCTTCTAAAAAAATACTATTTTGCAATTGATAGGAGAAGAAGCTACTTTTCCTCTTTGTACAGGTGTTGCTGGGAAATGGCTGTGTAGGATCCCTAATTATTCCCACTTCACAGGCAGCAAGATGCTTGGCTTGACTTTTCCAATCAGGAAAATTACTTCAAAAAGATAGGACCATACGTTTTTGCCTGTGGCAGGGACTCATTCTTGGTTTTTCTGTAGCTATTTGCTGGTGGTTTGTAGACTCTGCTTACATGGTTACTCTTAAAAACCACTTCCTCTGCTCTTCCTCACTGTCCACCACATATCCTCTCCCTCCTAGGACCAATGCTGTGATTTCCCCATGGTTCACCACAAGGTAATTGAAGGATTGGGGATATGGAGAAAGATGCTGCCACTGGCCTTTTCTTCAGCTGCTGTATGACTGCTTCCTGAAATGATACTTCCTAATATCCTGCTGTATCCTAACTGCTTTCACCTGCACTAACATACAAGTTAAGAATTCTGGTAATGCTAGACAAATTCATATGATGCAGATAACTTGTGTTAAGGCTAACAGCATTATATTTTGCTTTTTATTATAATTTCTAAGCATCTAAGACAGTTTAGTCTATGATACAAATGACAGCTCTAGTCTTTAAAAACTTTCAAACGCATGGCTCAGTCCAAAACTGATTTAAGTTTTTGGCAGCAGTGGCACTGACTTTGGATCTGAGCCTTTTTCTTAACACCAAGCATGTTAGCTCTTTATGGTTTTGATCAGGTAAAATATAAACTTGAAAAAGTGACAATATAAGAGATGTTTGTTTTCTTCTTGGAACGCTGTTGCAGTTTGGAAGCTGACTAATTAGTTCAAAGATGCCTTCTAGACGTGTACTGGTGACCATTTTCAATGGCAGTTGCTGAATGCTGCCCAGGAGGTTGTTGGATCTGATTTGTAGTAGCTTAAAAAGATGGATTCCTGCATGTGTGGATGTCTGTCTGCTTCCCCCTAACAGCTCTTCTGGAAGTAGTGGCCAGAGATCAACCAAGCAGATCATCTCATGATCGATCTCTCCTCTTTCTTCTCCTTCGTAAAACTAATGTCTGAAAACTGAGCATAATTTAAATAATTGATTTAGATGATCTGCACTGACAAATACACAATTAAAAATCTGGCCTGGTTTTTTGAAAGGACTAACTAAAGAGGATATTCTTTGAGAAGTACGTTTCTAAAATGTCTTGTTTTGAATATTCAACTGCCCTCTGATAATTCATCCCAAATAATTCCCTACAGGCAACTTACAATTTCTTGTCTCCACTGGCAGAGTTACTTGCAGTGGATAAACTATAATGATATACATGTCCAATGCTTAAACAGTTTGTGCAGTTAAATTATATTGCTAAATATAATATACCCTATAAGGTTTCAAATTTTCTGTTTCCACTATTTTACACATTTTGCCTGTGCTTTCTTAATCTAGTGTAATATAATGAACTTCTGGGTTGGGTGCTGTAGGTTTTGTTTGACATATCAAATAAATGCTTTAATTTTAGTGCTGCTCTTCTACCAATTTCTGTACTTCCTACTGTGAAGAAACATGTCTTGGTCCACATGGCTCTCAGGAAACCTCTGTGCACAAAGCTGTGTATTAGAAATGACAACAAAAAGAAGTTGTGACTTGGAAAATAGACTGAGGCTTGCTGCTTGTGCAGCAGGAAAGTACAAAACTCATTAAGTAGTTAATGAGCTTGGTGGTTTTAAATGTGGGGGAGAAATGGCTGTGTTTTATTGAGGCTGGAAGGAGAGAGGAAGGTGACTTTGTAAGAAATATTCAAATATTCTGAAATCCTGGTTTTCCCCTCTCTCTCGGTGGGGGTGAAGCTGTAACAGTAAGAAAATTACTAACTTTGCTATCTCATATTGGAAAATGTAGATAGGAAAAGACATGAAACTTTGAAAAATGCCTCACACAAATCACAGTGCCAGAAAGACCAGGACTTGGTTGTGTAAAGGACCAAGTGTGTGCATGGGTTCATTCTTCTGTGTGGGTACCTGAACTCAAGAGTGTGTGTGCAAAAGTCCTCAGTGGGATTTGGATGCCAGGGTGCTGTGGTTAATTTAAGTTGAGCTGGTGGGTACTGTCATTTAATCTTTCTCGTGGAAGCTGCAGTGCTTGGGCTGAGTGAGGGTTCTGGGGATCAGGGCAGCATCGTGTTCCTTCAAGTGTCCTCGCACCAGCTACCTCAGTTTGAGCATATTTCTTCCTTAACACCCATGGCATTAAAATAGCTCCTAACCTGAGGACAGGTACTCTGTTTTCTGGCTGTGATGGATGGTGTTGGTGGTACAGGTCTCGCATGAGTCAGGCATGAGTCACAGAGCCTCCTGCAAAGATGCAGCCTGTGACATGCATGCTGAGAACAGAACGCTTTCGCACAGCGCAGCCCCTACTTCCCAGGATTAAATGCCAAGGATGAGACTGTGGTTTTGGTTGCCACCTATGCTAGGGATGTGATGGGGAGAGAGCGGGGCATAATGGATGTGTTTCCCAGGTGATGGCTACATACAAAGGGATCCAAATCATTTGGGTCCCAGCTCAGCTGTGCAGAGTTGTTGAAAAACACCTGTGAGCAGCATTCCCTGGGCTGCCCTGCTCCACCTGCCAGCCAAGGTGTGCTGGTGCCTTTCCAGTGCCTACAGCACTTGTCATGAGCTGCACCCTGGTGTCAGCAGGCAGTGGCAGTGACATACTTTGTGTTTCAGAATAGCAAAAAATTTCTTCGCTTTATATAAAAATAAAGGCTGTGTGAAGCAGCTGAGTAAGATGTAATCCTGGTAGTGTAAAGTTGCCAAGAGAGACAGAGGCTGCATTTGTTCTCCTGGACTCTCACGTGAGGAGAGAATGAGACTACAATCAATATGGGGCTCAGTGCTTGAGTATTGCCTGGCTTCCGAAGGCACAGAGTTCAGTTGACTTCTGTCATGAGCTATGCCTGTGTAAAACTGTGGCTTGCAACAGGATTTTTTGGGTATTCTGTGGTCATAGTCAAAAGCAGATTTTTGAGAGATTCAGTGTGCTGACCTGGGTCTTAAGTATGGTTTTCCATTTCGTACCCCTGTGGGAGCTGAGTGACTCTGAAAGATAGTCCCTGGAGTATACTTAATATCATAACAAATTTTAGCAGTTTAATTCTATTTAAATAGTTTTAACTCGCTCTTCTGAGCTGCTGACTTGCACTAGTTTTCTCAGGCATCAAGTGTATTGGATTTTTTTTAGTTTATTTTAAATAAACTGCTATTGTATAACTTTGATTATGAGAGTGGAGAGCATAAGAAAAACACCCAATATCATGAGGAGGGTGACTAATGTTGGCAGCACTGGTGATGCTGATAGACATTAGAAGATAAAAGAGAGCAGATGGTGTTTCATGATTTTTTGAGTGCTTTGCTTATCTTTGCATCTCTAATGTAGTCCTTTGAAGAGCATTACCTGAATTTAAACCTTTTCCTTCTCTCAAAAAAAAAAAAAGTGAGACTAATCATATTGTTTTCAAAGCAGAGACACTGTTATGGTCACATCTGGTACCTAGAGTGCCTCTTCACTTGTGGAAACATTTGCACTTGGAAGGCACTGCTTTGTCTCAGCAGTGAGCATTTTATTTTTGACTTTTCTCTCCCAAGCTTCCCAAAGAAAACAGAAATCACAAGTAAACATGGCATGCCCTCGACTTCAAACCCATGGCAATCCTCTGGGATTATTTTGCTTTGTAGAAGTGCAAAGCACATCACACGTCCAAGTGAACCTCAAGAAGCAGTCTGGGCAATGGAGAGGTTGTCCAGAGAAGGGACTGGGAGCTGGCTCCTGCTGTGCAGTTTATAAAGAACAAGCATCAGAGGGCCTTCTTTTTTCTTGTGCACTTTACAAGCTTTGAAATAGGCTCTTTCTCAGCAGTTATGTGGTGTTGGGAGACAACGAGTAGCTACACAGTCTAATAATTGATGGGAAAGGACAGAAATGTCGTCAGAGATGTGCTGGTACATCTCTGCTATTCCCAATCTGGCAAATGCAGAGTTAAATCTGTCACTGACGGTACGAAAAGCTCGAACAGATTCTGTGTGTATCATGGGAGGATGTGGTAGATGTCTGAAGAAAGATTATATTTAGAAGGTAGACAGATATTGGTGGAGCTCTCTGAGGAACTTCATCCCAAATGTCAACAAAGCTTTTATAGTAAAAAAAAAAAAAAATTGAGAAAGTTTTTCAGAATATGCTATAGTGGTGGAAGAACCACATTGCAAGAATCAGTGTGGGTATAGACATATCAATAATAGACAGACTGGTTTTCATTATCCCAGTATGTACCCCTACTACAGCAAAACTTTGCAGTGGAAACTTAGTCTGGAATTTCTGCAGAGTGAGTTCACTCAGCATTTTTGTGTGCAGGTAGCTCAGGGTACAGCTGCAGTACAGCTGAGTTACAGGTTGAGAGTTGCAGGTTCAGCTCTGGGGGCAGGAGCCTGAGCCCCAGGCAAGAGGCCGTGGAGTGCTGACCCTTTGCAGAACAAAGGGCACAGGGACCTGTGGCCCAGCCAGGGGACCGGACACCCAGGGACACAGCAGGAGCTGGTGATTCCAGACTTTCCCACCCTTACACTGTGAGGATGTGAAAGCCCAGGGGCTCCTTGGTTCTGGGTCCCTCCTTGAGGAACCAGCTTGAGGTGTTACTCAGTTATTGCACCATGATTAAGGTACTTAAAAGATGGAGACATTTGAGGCTGTGCTGTGGGAATCCTGGGGTCCAGCTGGTGAGAAAACATGTTCTGACTGTGTGAGTGTGGGGGGTATAGCTGTGAAGGGGCCTCAGTCCCAGCTCAGGTGGTGTGAGAGTGTTGGACAGCGAAGTGTCCTTAACAAGCTCAGCAGCTGAAGTTAATTACTTTTAAGTTCCCATGTAGAAAGACAACTTCTAACTGCTGTTAATTAAATATGGGCTTTTGAACAGTGTCAGATTGACCTGACTAAAGCAATGTATTACCGGAGGAAATAAAATGTTGTTTTATTTGAGCTGGAAAGCTCTTCAGTATTTTCATGAGTACTCTTCCTGTGCTGGGACACTTAAACACCCACTGGATAGTTTACTGAGATTTCAAGTCTTTGGGTCAGTTAAAATGCAGCATTGATGTGGTGAAGCCACAGCATCAATGTTCCCCAAGGTGTAGTGCTGAGTGGTGTTACAGGTTTGGTCAGCAGTGGTTTTTAGTAGTTTTCAACTACTGGGCCAGCATGCTGGAGTTGCACTGACAACCATCCAGCAATGAGCAGGGCTTGGAGCAAGGCAGGTAGTCCTTTGGAGATGTAGAGGAGAGAAGTTCCATCACTTCCAAAAGTCTGGCCCCTTGGGCCAGGACATTTTCCCATATTAGAGGAGACCATTTCTTACAACAGGTCAGTGCTGACTGGGCTTGGACTGCTCTTTCACAAGGTGAAAAGCACAGTGAGATGAGGATGGTGAGGCCCTCACTGAGGGGCCATTCAGCAGAGGAGCTGGGACTTTGGGGGGCAGCAACACATGGCTGCTGGGTTTGCAGTTAGTAATCCTGAAGTGCAAAACAAAAAATAAAAAAAATCTAAAGCAGAAGGGTAAACAAAATGTATTTCAGGCAGAAAAGCAATGCCACCTGAGACATGAGCTCAGCTGATCTGTGAGTGTTGTCAGCTGTGGGCTGCCCCTTGATGCCATGATCTCAGGTCTCAGTCTGTTGTCTTACAGCAAAATGTATTGCTCATCTGTAGCATGTCTAAAAGTAGGTTGTTTTCTGTGCCAGAAAGGTATTTATTTTAGGCAGGCAAGGAAAGGAGGAGTGAACACTTCCTTTAGGGTAGCTGCAGACACTTGTCCCGTGGAAGGAAATTGAGTAGTGTTTTCAAGATAGGAGTGCTGCCAAATTATCCACTTAGCCTGCTGCATCCAGTCTTTGTGGTATTACAAGCTTTTGTAGGCTCAGTCCCAGCCAGGGAAGAAGCTGTCCCCTTCCTTTGTGGGGAGAGCTGTACATAAAGATCTGTACCTTTGGCTTGCATGAAGCACATCTCTTGAACTGAAGTTAACCAGCTACCTGGAAATTGGTGCTCCAAAAGATACAAATAGTCTTGATAGATAAGCAATCCATTGTTGATAGATAAGCGATCAATTATGGGGTCTACAGTCTGCTCTGGTATACACCTGTCGAATATGTGGTTCTAGATACCCCGTATGTGATATCTGGTGTATATTTTAAGGAAGTGATGTGTCAAGGAGTGGTACAGCCTTGATGTAGTGCTTACATATCTGTCAAGTTTGTAAGATACATATCCGGTGTGTCTGGGCTCTAACCTCTGTATCAAATGGTTCCCGTATTGGTGTGAGAAGTTAGAAGGGAGAGTTGTTCTTTTAGTCCCTGTGGTGAAGCCTCTCACATTGTCTGCGTGATTGACAGGTGCTTTGACATTTTATGAGAGAGGAAATTGATGGGCTAGCTGGTGGGTGGACATAAATTTACATCAGTTTTAGGCTGTTAGTTTTTGCTAACAGTGTACTTTGCCCTGGTGGTTATTTGTGGGGAGCCCATTTTAAGCTACAGTAGGAAGCTGTATTACTTTGTAGTTAGTATTAAAAAAGGTCATCTGTAAAATGGAATAAAATGAAGCTATTACAGAAATAATTAAGAAGCAGTTAATTGAAACTGAAAGAGATGTAAAGAAGGAACTGTGAATGTAATCTAGTGTTGGCTGGGATGCAGGAGAAAGTGCCCACAGTCCATCAAAAGTCAGTGCTTCCTCCCCACAACCTGCAGCTCTTCTCAGTGGCTTTCTCATTCTCATAACATATGTAGAGCCTTTTTCAGAATATTTTGAGGGAATTCTCTTCTCTTCCCCTGAATGCAGTCCAGTGCATTCCTTTTTTACTCTAGGTTTCCATAGTGTTGAACAAGCTAGCCCGTGGTTTTTCTACAGGAAAGGAGGGCTGGGCTGTGGTACAGGACTAGTTCTCTCACTGATCCTATCACTGGGAATGAGCCAGCAGTGACCTGCTGGCCACCCATGCAATTTAAAAATCACATTTCGAAAGCTGTTATTCTGGTTCATAACAAATATCCAGGAATTACCCAGCACTGGGTTGAAAAACTCAGATTCTGACCATAATGTATTTTCTGTAAAGTTACAAAGTCCTTGCCGAAGTGCCGGGCCTGACCCACAAACTCCTTCCTGTGTTTGTAATGCTGAAGCCTGAATTATTCATAGAGTGGGGACTCTGAGCAAACTGCAAAAGCCAGCACACTTCAGGTGATTAATGAAAAGTCTGAGCTGGTGCTTTACGATGAAGATGAGTCATTAATATAACAGGCATGCTCACAAGCACAGGAGAGCGTTTGTGTGGGAGGGTGCAGGAGCCATCTCTCCTTAGGCTGCTAGCAGAGTTGAGCCAGAGCAACAGGGCTGGTTACAGCTCAGTGCTCCCTGGTGCTTAATTTTAGCTCCTAAAATAAGAGAGACTCATCTCCTCCTGGAGTGTGATGAATATTACCATGAAAACAATCACATGTGCTTCAGTGGGATTAACAGGTTCAAGTGCAGTAGGGTATTGGTGCCCCTGGGACCAAAGCCCTACACCTCTGAAGAGGGTAGTGGCAGTGCTGCCTTCAATGAGCTGAGTGTGTCCCCAGCCAATATTTGCAAGGTACTTAGCTTTGAAGGGGAACAGAGTAATTAAAATTTATTTTATAAGCCCCCAAGACGTACCTGTGTTCTGTGCATACAGATTATGCAGTTTGTGGGGTTCACAGCCCTATCTTCTGTCTGTTTATATTACTTCTGTCTTCTTCTCTTGTTAGTTTAGAAGGCAGATCAATTTTTAATTGAAGGGATTTTTGGTTTTCTCTGAGGAAAATGGTGGGCAAATGGTGATACATTGTATTCACATAAAGGAAGCAGTATTAGATTTGAAACCCATTAAACCATCACAGAAGGAAAAAGAATCCTTTCTTCCTGACTGCTAAATATTTAACAGGCCACTGAATTATCAAAGGTCCCTTTAGGATTTTAAAATGACAAGATAGGAGCGAGTTTAAATTCCCTAACATTTGCATTTGTGACAGCAAGAATGTGAGAAGCAATGTCAAGTGCTTGAAGTCCTCCCACTTGTGCAGTGATCACTGAGTCATTTTACTGATAGAAGCCAATTCAGAATATTTTACCCCTTCTATAAATGCTGAACCAAACTCAGCTGGGAAATGGGAGCATCACCCACACAACACAAAGCACTAGAGCACTTTTTTCTCTGCACAGGATAATCAGCAGCAGTATAAAAAAAAATGAAGTGCTGAAGGGATTCTGCTTCTGCAGTGAATAGTCACTGGGGGAATGTTGTCTCCTAAGTTTGGTTTGACTTAAATCTTGGTTTCCACAGGGTTGTTGGAACTAGTGTTAAGAACACATTTTGCTTGAATACTGTCTCTTTATATGGGAATCTTAATTCTCTTATTGCAGTGAGGGTACAGTAGAAGAGCTCACTTGTCACTGATAAAATTTGGGAGACTACAGGTGGATACATGCTGAGTCTGTCTTGCTGGATGAAAGTGGTTTGCATCAAATTCCCTAGATGTCCTACCTTAACCATATTAAGTAGTTTGGGGTTTTGGCAGTTGAAGCACTTTGGGTTTCTGAGGGTCGTTCTTGATTCTCTACCGTGTTACTGTTAAACCTATGTAAAAGCTTTGACTTCTGTGGAACTACTTGTTTAAGTGTATGCTTGAAAATCTTTTGCTGAAGCAAGTGAATGAATTTAGTGAATTAAAAATATTAAACTTAAATGTTTAAAAATAATTCAAGTTGAAGTATATCAGCTTTTAAGCTTTCAGTAGTAATGTTATTTTAAGCTTCACTTATCAGATTGCTTATATCTATGTCATGGTTTAAGTCCAGCTGGCAACTAAGTACCATGCAGCCACACGATATGGTTTACATATGTTGTTGTTGCAAAGAATATGTTGAACTTCTTTTCTGCAATAATCTATTCAGAAAAATGCTTCTGAATACTTGAGGCACTAGTTATTCTTCTGTAAATAGCTTTTTGAAGCTGCTAGATGGTCCAGAGCGTATCCTGGCAGAAGTGACTTAGGTAAATGTAGCCCACTAAGCATCTACACTTTGCATATTTGTTTGAAATGTTACAGGTATGGGAAAGAGGTCAGTAACATTAGAGCAGTCAACTGTTGCTTTTTCCAATGCCATTGCCTTTCTTGGATAATTCCAGGAAGATGAGCAACTAAACCAAAAAGCAAGGACCAGTTGGTTTGTTGCCTGCTTGTACAGAAATGATACACATGTATAAGAGAATCACTGCTGCTTTCACTGCCATGTTTCCTCATTGAATCTGCTTGTTGAACAATGCTTGTTATGGAACAGTAAACACATCATTTGGCTTTATGCTAAACCATTACAAAAATTATCATACTTTAATGAGAGCCATTGCAATACCCCTATGTTGGGAATGCACAAATACCTGTCAGATAATTGAAACAAAATTATTTGGAGGTAGTTATTAGAAGATGGTTATACAGTATAATGCTGAATTTCATTTAGTTTGTTCATGTCAAAGTACATTTACTCTTAGCCTTGTATTCCACAGAAGTATTTTCTAGTGTGGGCCATTTCTAAAATGGCATTTACACATAGACTCACCAGCTTAGTGCCTAACTGATACTGCTTGAGTGTTTACAAACACTGGGGCATCCAGCTGTGGCAGTCTTGCAAGTGAGTTGTGTTCAGATCTGCGTGGGTGATTCTCAAGATATGGCTCTGATTCTTACCCAAATGTTCATCAGGCAGCACATGTAGAGAAACATCTTTATGGCTGGTAGCAGATAGGATTTTGTGCTCTTTTTGAACTACAGGGAGGCATATCGTAAGTACACATCTTTTTCTGAAGCATGGACTCATCCTGCCAGCCTTTTTGTTTCATCCTCAGCTCTGAAAATACAAAAGAGCAGCATTTAGGTTCTCATTATGATGGAGAAAATGTTGTATTGCTTCAGGCAGTGTACTGTTGTTCAGGAACTGCAAATGTAGCTTGTAGGAGAAAGAACTGTACCAACTGTAATTAATTTGCTACATGGGTTCTCTCTCTCACTCCTTCTCTGTTTTAACTGATCATTCTAGTCTCTCATAAAATAAGCTTTGTTGGTAATCAGTCTCATTGACATGACATACATGAAATTATTCTTCCTCAGCTTCATCTGAGCTTCCATAAATCACGTGTAGCTGACTCTTATGCCATGAATTTGAAGAAAAGTGGTTTGGTTTTTCCTATTAATCCCTAAAGTAGACAGTGTAATGAGTGCAGTTACTAAGCAGTATTTCACTCAAAATGTCCTGGCAGAAGAGTGGTTTTACCTGCTATTCTGGCTGTCGGGAACAGAATAAATGCTTTTATCTCACCTACTTTTTTTGTGTGCTACCTCTATGGTGTGTATACATCATTTTTTCCTCTGATATGCTTAAATATAAATAGGGTGAAGGCTGGAGTATGATTAGAATCCCCTCTCTCAAATCAGAATAGTAGATGTGAAAAGTGATATTGCCCTTTTGTTTCTAGTGGCTGTGGGACTGACTGCTTCCTGTGAATTCTGGCAGTTTATGGTGATAACTTCACTGTGACTTAAATGCATTCCAGGGGCAGCCCCTGCTTAGCTGGTAACATTTGGAGAGCTACTGTGATTAATAATAAGAAAGGACCAGAGGGAAAGTGTCATTTTAACAATTCTAATAACTAACATTCAATGCTTTGATCCTTTAAAAGCAGCTCTGCATTTTAATGTCAAATGGTTTAACAGAGTTTATTAATAGAAGGCTCCTTCTGGCAAAAACAGTGCAGCAACAGTTCCCCTTTGAAGCTTCATCTGTAGCTGAGATCATCATCTGCTCACACTGGTTCAGGTAGTTTTTGGACTTTTGGTACCACTGGGGCTTGCCCTCCTTTTCCTTCTCAACAGCGTGGTGAGCAGCATCTCTGCCCTGCTTGACTCTGTTCCAAACACCAAGCAGCCACATCCCAACTCTAACAAGTGGTACATTGTCTACAGTTCTCATAAATGAGCACCAGAGGCTTTGCTCCACAGGTTTTGCCTCACTGTGTTGTGTGGACAGAAGGAGCTGGGTTAGCCCAGAGAAGAATGAAATGAGTCAGGGTAATGCTTTCTCTAGTACCAAACCTTTGTTACTTTAAGACTTTTAAGTGGCTTTTCCCATACATCTGTTGGGAATGATTTGGGGAGAGCTGAACCTGCCTAAAACAGAGGTGCAACTTGGGTGACTCCTCAAAGGCCGTCCAAACTTACACTCTTTATGACTTCTTATGTGTGAAGTAGTAGTGAAGATTTTTCTGGTGTCCACCCCTTTTGGGACAGCAGCAGATACCTGAAAAGGGGGTCACAAACCCAGGCTGCTCTCAGACATACAGGTGTAAGTACCCAAATGGCTTAGTGAGGAGTAGAGTTACACGAGGCTTATATTGACAAAAATAGAGCAGAATTTGGCCTGGGAAACTGTTTCTTTGAAATCTACTCTCAGGCAGTGTAGAGGATGGCAGACTTCAGTCTGCTGCTTACTTGCATCTAAGCCAGAAGTGAAAAGAAAAGATAACAATAGCACTGCTGGGGGAGGAGGGAAAGAAAACACAGATACTCAAGTATTGCATATTTCAGCACTGGTCTTTAAAGAGTCTCCTTGCCTACTACACCTTAGTAAGTAGACATTATTAAGTAATTCTTTTCACGTAATCCAAAGGAGTTATTTCAATTTTCTATGGAAGAGGAAGAAGCTGAAGAGATGTACATGATGTTTGTGTTTCGTGACACTGGTCTGTGAAACAACCTTTCCCGATTCAAGTGAAAGCTCTGAATAGCTGTGTACTTGCTTCTAGATGAGGATTGTCACTGCAGGAATATCAATTTTAAAATGCAGGCTCTCTAGTCTTTTGTAGTGTCTAATCTGCTGCTGAATAGATCACAGTTGCAGGAAATACTCCTGAAACCATTATAGTTCAAATAATTGTTGTAAGTGGGTTTTTTTCAAAGCAAGTGGTGGTTTACTCCATAGAAGAAATATATTTTAAAATTCCCCAGCTGGGTAAAGTGCTGTAATAGGTTGGAATTGAAGGAATGCTTTAGAGAGATGCTCACTGATAATAATTGAAGGGTAACCACTTCACTCAAAGCCTGTCCTGTCAATTAATTCCAGCCTTTGAAGGTGACATCCTGCCGCTAGATCACCCATTAGCCCACAGCTCAGTGTGCTGGACAGTATACAAGCAAATGAGTCAATGCTGATTGCAGTAGCTTGTCTGCTCATACTCCAGGGAAAAGCAAAAGGGAGAAAAGCATGCCCTCTTCCTGCTACCTGCAGAGAGATCTTTATTGAAGAACTTCCTTGGGAGTGAGTGAAGTTGCTTCATTGCTTTGTGACTACAGTCACAGGAGATAGGGTACAGAACTGGAAGGTGTGCTCTCTCTGGGGCCATGTGTAATGCAGTGGGAACTCCCACTGTTCATGATGGCTAGGGGGTGGCTGGGCCTGCAGTTCTGTGTAGAGGACTTTGTCTAAGAGTAGGAGAAGTAGCTATGGTTTAGAGGTTGCTGTCTTAGATAATTCAGCATTGAATGAACTGCTTGTGTAACTGGAGATTTTTTTTTAGAGGAAATTTATTTTTCTCCTTTAATTTTGTCTTAGGAAAGAGAATATGTACTCATGGAGTCTATACAATAACTTCTGGAGTTTATCTGTACTAAAAATGCACTTAACATTGAAATGTGGTTATGATATTCAAACTGTTTTAAATAAAGTATGGTAAAATAACATTGCAGTTTTGGCTGGGACCATGCTGTTTAAAATAATCTTTACTGACCTAGTAGAGCCAAATCTGACTAAGATTGCTTATTTCTATGCTGACTTCCAAGCTGATGTGTACCATTCTTCTAGTTAATGTGATTTGTAAAGGTCATGTGTTGTTATGTTCTAGTTTTATTTAATGAAGGTAAAGTTCAAATATCGTCCTTGAGTACCATTCTTGGTGATGGGCTCACACAGAATGGAGAATCCTTCCATTACAGAAAGGGGACAGATGGGTTTAGCTAACAGACATAGCGTCTAACAGCTTCTTTCATTTTCTTCTCTGTTCTAGGATGTGATCATTCCTGCTGCTCTCCTTTGGGATCTCCCAACATCCCCAGCCAAGTGTATAGTGTAGACTGAATACTGTACTCAGGAGAAGGCCCCTTAGGGCTGGATAGGCCTTTTTAATACATGAGAGAATGGTTTCCCCTTTTTTTGCACTAATGTGACATTTTGTGCTTATGTTATTTTTTGACTTTGTAATTCTTTTCGGTGCACTGTTTGCCCATCATCTTTGATTTGGTGAGTGCCTAAGTGACACTTACATGTTTTCCTATTGAGGGGCATGTTATTTATTTCAGTCACTCATTCAGTTTTGTCAAGGTATCTTTGAGTTATGTAGTAAAAATAATAAAAATAAACTCAGGCTGTTTATTGTTCCTTCTTACTGCATAAGATCAAGCAAACAGTTCAGTGCAGTCCTTGCTCCTTCTTCCAAATCCTCATTGAAATTAGTGCTGTTATGACTGAAGATTTCTGTGGAACTGCAGTCTGAAATTTCAGTTTTGAGAATGTAAATCACAAAGTTGATAGTGGAAATTGTTTGAACAGATCTATTACTATAAAAAATTATTACCTTGTTCGGGAGAATGTCAAGAGGCAGATCTGTGGCCACATCTCTGATGCGACATCGAGTTAGCATCCCACTATTTTGCAATTAGAAGTAACTCAGTCTTTCTAAATTATGTGCTCTAGCTTTTCTTTCCCTACCCATGGAGTTTTCAATGTGACCATGGATTTGGGAAGCAGAAAAGGATGAAGCTGGAAGGGCTGTGTGTCCTAGATGCGTTTACATGCGTTGCTGATGTCACATTGACTCAGCCCCTAGGCAGCCTCTTACTTTAAGTCACCTGGAATTGATGCACATCTCCATCATGTGTAGAACTCAAATGAACTTCTGGTCTGGCCTGGGCAATGAGCAGGTTCTCCATGTAATTCTCATTTATCAACAATACCAACATTCCAGTGGCTCTAATTAGGTACTTTACCAGCCTGGTTAGTGCAAACATGAACTGAGTTTCAGAAAATTTGATTTCTCACAGAAATGTTCCTGTTTTACTCTGAAGGAGTCTCATCTGTACAAGTAATACTGAGGAATTTTAGAGGAAGGAAAGAAAAAATGTACACAATCTATGTTGTACTGAAATTTGTTTTTCAAGGAATTTACAACAATTTGCAGATTGTTGTAAACAGAAATTATTTCCAGCTACTTGTAGACACCAAGATGAACTTGTGGTTACAGGTTACCACACACACTTCATTCCTCTCTCTGTAAGCCTCGGTTGTTTTCCTTTTCACTTTTGTCATTGCCAACTGAAAGGCATAAAAATGCAAATCAAAATGCAGCCTGTAGCACTTGCAGGCACAGTTTTAGCCTTTCATTGGGATTGTGCTTTTGCTGATATTTGTTCGTTTAATTAAATGTCTCTTCTTCATTTCAGCTCTCCATTTGAGGAGAAGGAGGGAGATAGTCTCATTTCATTATTGGTACTCTAAATGAGTTGTGCACTGGAACAGCTAGTTTTCTTCACACATAATGCTTTCTCATCGTTTCCTTCACTTAGGTGTTCAGCTTAGAGATAATTGAAACAGTTTACTTTATTTCTAGCTAGTGCACAGATTCATTTCTGTGTCTCTGGAGTAGGGCAACTGGACTGATGATGATGCTTTGTCATTTACTGCTGAGTCTTGGAGGCGCTGACTGTTGCCATGAGTGAGCAGGAGCTTTAAAAAGCATTCTAAGCTGACCTGGCCACTTAGTTATAACTGTATAACTCAGTCAGTTCCATGAATATAACACCTTAGGACTAGGAAAGTAAATTAATTGAGGCTGTTTCAGCATATCTTTGTTTTGCCTCTTGTTGGAATTCTTTGTTCAAGGGTTTCTCTCCAATCCAGATGAGTTGGGCTCTATGGTCAAAATATCTGTAAAAAATTAGTTACCAAACTGGGAAGACAATTATTTGTTCACTTCAGTCCAGCATCCAGCCCTTGGGCATCCTGGTGGAGTATATTTTGGAGAAGAAGGAATACAAATTATTTTCTTTTCAAAGTGGAGTTTTAAGCCCATAAATGCAGCAAATTGTTATTCAGCTTTGTAGCAGGAGGCAGATTTGTACAGGAACGATAACAGCTGCCCTGGGGGTATAAAAAAGGAATCCCAAAATTTTACTTTAAGCTCCACCATATAATGACTGACAGCTCCTGACAAAAGCTCTCACAGGGTGGGTAATACCAAAATGAAATGGGCTTAATCAGGCTGGAGGGACATAGAGTTACCAGTTTTAAGGGTTTAAGGCAGCCCTGCCAAGTTACAGGTTTGGGATGCGGTAACAGGCATGAAGCCAATAGCTTTAGGGATAAACAATTTTATCCCTAAATAAATTAAGACAGATTACCAGTGCAATTATCCAGACTGTAACAGCAGCAAATTCAATAATTCACTAATACTGAGCTAGAATTAACATCTGGGCTCACAAAGATGTACATGCCCATCGCTGTCAGGAAGGCGTTACTCTATCAGTATGTGGTAATTCTTCAAGATAATAATGCTTTTGGGTGTATATTTTATTATTTTGAGCTCCTGCAGGTACCAACTGGTGTGTATGCACAACAGGTTGGGCTATGTTAAAATTGCTTTGCATGGAACATTTTGTTGGGGTCTCAAAGGGCTTTCCTGAAGATTACCTTGTAAACCAGCTTTTTCCCTATTCTAGTTCACTGTTTTTTCCATAATGCCTCTTGTCTTGGTTCGTAGCTTTTTTGATTCACAGTTTTAATTTGATTAATTTACACAGATTTAATTTAATCAAATTTAATTGGTTCACAGTTTTACATTATAAAACACTCCATAACAGGCTGGCAAGTGATGTAGAGTGACCAGTGCTCATTGAGTTATAATAATCTATTTTGCTGAAATTAACTATGACTTTTCAAGTTACGATAATCTTCTAGGTGTTTTAGGCAAGCCGCACCTTATTTATTGTGGGCAGTAGGGCTTTCAGCTAGAGAAAAGGTCCTCCCACAATATCTGCATGAGAAATTCCATAGAGGTCTACAGAACTGACAGAAAAATCAGCAACTGTGAAAGAACATGAATATGAGTTTTTGGGGGCATTTATCAATGAGTATAAACACCTGGTGCGGGTGGAAGTAAAGGAGATTGAGCCATACTCTTCAGTAGTGCCCAGTGAAATGGCAGGAAGCAGTGGGCACTAATTTAAATTCAGGAAACTCCACTTAAATGTAAGAAAAAGGTTTTTCACTGTGTAGTTAGTTGAACACTGGATGAGGTTCTCCAGCCAGGTGGTGGAGTCTCCATCTGTGGGAGTGGTTAAAACCCAATCAGGCATGGCCCTGAGCAACCTGCTCAAGGTGGACAATTTCTGGAGGTTGCTTCTGACCTCTGTGGTTCGTGGCTTCCAGGGTGATTGCCTCTTGCCAGTATAAGTGTTCTAAGAGCTGACAGTTTGGTAGCCTGGTTTATTTATCTCAGGATGTGGAATTACTCCAGAAGGAATTAGTCTCCAGTAATCATGAGAATTATGCATGACTGTAAGACTCCATCAGTGTTCATAATGGAGAGAAAAAACATATTACTAACCAGAGAGATGGCAAAGTATAGCATTTAGATCAGCCACTAAATTACAATTACAGTGGTTCCTTTTGAAGTTTCTCTAGTCTCTGACTTGGGATAAATTGCCTTCTTTCTAGTGGCAATAACTTGGCCTTCCAGCGCATGTCACCAAGGGGACAGAATGCATGCTCCTGAAAGTGACTATTTCACTGCCTGGTGCTGACATAGGAGCAGTACCAGGAGTGGACCACTTGGTCTGTTTTTCATGGGTAGGGGATATTAAACAGTCTGCTCCCTTCCACCAAGAGTGTTACAAGGTGGGAAAGAGAGTGAAGGGAAAGAATGGAGTGCAATTTTCATCAAAAACACTGAAATAAGAAAAACCTATTTGGTGGCATTTTCCTGGTGAAAGAAATAGTCCTGAAGTTTTGTCAAGTACTCTATATTTTAACTGGGCCAGTTCTTCAGGAAGAGTTTTCAATTAGTGTGATTACTATTTTTTTGCAAAAGTGGGTAATTTCACACTGTTGTTAGCGGAATTCATTCCCATAGTAAAAGAGAAGGGATCAACATTTTGGAGCCATCGCAGCAGTTCTGCTTCATGCTTTTGTATGCTGGTTATTTCTTACCTGTTCCTTGAGGCAGTAGTGGCACCCAGGGTCATGCAAATGTGTCACTTCACAATGATGGGACACCATCTCCTCTTTGTTTCTAAAAGTTGCTTGGCAAAATGAGGGCACAGCACCTCATGGAAGAGAGGGTGTACACCTTGTAACGTACCTGCGTATTCCTGGGAAAAGTGTGGGTGGGCTTGCCAGTTTGCCTGGTGGCTCATGGGCCTTGTGCAGGTGTGATAGGCACATGCCTTTGCCAAGGCAGGCAGAAGTGCTGGTAGCACAAGGTGACCACTCCTGTTAATGCATGGGAATGGCAGCGTGGTCTACACTGCTTGGGGTAGTGCAAAAACTTTTTCTGTAATGTGGGGTCTGAAGGCACAAGAGACTCTGGAGTCAAAATACAAGTCTTACCCAGAGTGACCATGCTTCAAACCAATATAGAGGTGGGCATTCATTTTTTCTTAAGGAAATCCTCAGGGGATGAGCAGATGTCCTCACCTCACTGTTCTTCTAACACCTTGTTTATTGGGTAAGTTGTAATTTTCCCTTTTTAAATTGTTTTCCCTGCAAGAGTTCATGGTCCCCAGTTAAAAACTGGCTTCATCTCTGAGAAACGTTAGTTGAGCTTTTCAGATCATCTAATTAAAAAAAATCTTTTCCCTCTGGAAGTACCCTTCAGTGTGGTTGAGAGAGGTTGCAGCTTTTAGAGAAAAATGTGTCTTCTATACCAAGACAAGAATTGGTCTTTTGGGTGGTTTTCTTCTTCCATAACTGAATTAGGATATGGAATTATAGATCATGACTATGTAAAATTGTATTTCTTTGGTTTAAAGGAGGTAAATTATGATTTAAAGTTTACCTTAGATGGCTCTGTGCTACTGGGGATGGTGGTTTGCTTTTGTGATACCCTTACTTTGGGGGGACTGTAGATCAGAAGCAGAGCATGCCACCATTTAAAATGAGGTGGTCACCTTTGCTATGCATTTATATGTAACAGATGACCTTGAGTAATGTCATCCTCATCTGAACTGCAGTGACATCAGCATGAAAGGTGGTGTTTGTGTTACTGTTTGCTGCTGGGCAAAGGTGATAAACCTTTCCCAGGCAAAGAGTTCCCTTGGAGATTTGGTATGGCTTATGATTTACTTCCTTTGGAAAAATAATGGTGTTGTGCTTGATGTTGTATTTTTCTAGTGCTGCTGATTGTTTTGTTTGAAGCTGTACAGAAATCTCCATCCTGAACTTGCTGAAGGGATTTGGGAAGATGGTAAATTCAGTCTTTTAAGCTTTGTGTCTCACTAATCCTGATGGACAGTCCAGATCCATTGCAGAGGTTCCTAACAAACAAACAGCATGTGAACTTTGAAGTTCTTATTTGAAATTCGGCTGGCAAGTCTTTTTCCTTGTTGTTACTAGTGGTCCTGGCAGTTTCACTTGCCATCTGTTTTCTTGCTACAGATAACATTAAGCTGCACGTTTGCTTTCTTGTGCATCCTCAAGCCTGACTTAGGGCACAGTTTTACTTGATGTACTGATCGTTAGCTGAAGCTGTTCCTTAATGATTGGGAGAAGCAGAAATTAAATTATATTTTGGATTAAGCAAGAGAGCAGGTGATGGGAGCTTTAGGTCCTTAGAGCTGATCTCTTAGATCAAGGAGACAGTAACAGCTGTCAAATTTGCATCACACACTCTCTTTGGCTATTTCAATCAAAGCTGGTAAGGATTGGTGCTGCTTCTCATAAAAGGAAGTAGGCATAAATGCTCTTAAAAATTTATTTAGAAGCTAAGGTGAATACTGAAGTCAAGTAATCTGAGGAACTCAAGTGTTTCAATAAGATGAGGCAGAACTGTAACTGGGCCTAGTCTTTCTCATAATACCTGTCATATTGAACACCTCAAATTTTTGGCAGTTCTGGAAGACACAGGTGTCTATTAGATACCTAAATAAAGGCATTTGCAAGCTTATTCATCAGTGTCCGATGGCTTTTTGGAATTTGTCCATGTTGTCTATGCCACAGAGCAGCACAGGGTGTTGATGCAGAGCCGGCACATGCATGGAGGGAACTTGGCAGAACAGTTAGGCCCTGTCTCCGCACAGACTGTGCTGTTTACTTCCAAAGGAAAAAGCATATCGGGCCCCACTGAGAAGCAGTAGGATCAGATCTCTCTCCACACTGGACCTTTTAAAGTCTGAAATAAGAGGTGAAGAGAAGAATCCATATTATGGATATAAATTCTGCGCATCATAAACTTCAATGCTGAGGGTCAAAAGTGTGTACCTACATATGTATAGAAAGGTGATGGATCCAAGGAAGAACAGGGTTAGTGTCTGGCAGATGAAATCACATTTTGTGCTTGGGGTGGTGCAGAAAGTGAGGAACAGAGTGTTATGACTAAGGTCACCTGGTTAAACCACAGAGGAAGCCAATATGTGGCAAATGGAGAAGCACAATAAATACTGTGTGACGGTAAAGAGGGTTTAATGCCACCTGTTTTGCATATTATATTCTATTTTGCATTAAGCTTTCAGAGGTGAATTTCAGGTTTAGCTTCTCTTGTCCTTATTTTTTCTGTATCCTAAATTTAATTTAGTGCCCCTATATTATAATTTGTAGATTTGAAGAATTATCTCATTAGTCTGGTTTATGACTTACTTAATTTTGTATTTCTGTCTATGCTACCAGCCTGCAGGTAGGGTTTTTAAAATGAATTTCTTCCTGAGTGTCTGTAATTGGTTTTTAGTGCATTTCTGTCTAGATCGGCACCTGTTATAAATCAGCATGGTCACAATAGTTCCACTGAGACACTCCTCCTGTTTTCATATCAATTTTCTTATAGTTCAGGATGAACTCAGCAGCCTCTGCTCTGGCAGTACTCATGTTTCTTCTCTCTGAACTTCTGTAGTAACAACTACAAAGGGGATTGGCCCAACTGAAATGTGGGTTTTTTCCTTTGTTTCATTTGGTACACAGTAGCCGTAGTTCTAAGACAATAATAATTTTCCTTTAATAATCTTATTCAACAAGTTATTCCTCACAACACTGCAACCTTGTTAATTCCAAGAGACTCTTTATAAAATTGCTGTATAAAATAGAAGTGCTTCTATACTACAGAAGAAGCAAGAAGCTGGGGAAAAGGTATCATACCATGTATCGTACACCAGTAGTGCATAGAGTAACATACTGGTTGACATAAGAAAGCATGTAAAGGTATGACCCATTAAAGGAAAAAAACATTTTCCAATACAGTTAGGTTCTAAAGCTGGGGGGAAAAAAAAAAAAATCAGCATGTTTTCCCTTTTTTGCAGTGTATTGTGAAAAAGCTAAAACTTGCAAATAAAGGTTTATGAGAGGATAGATGCACCTATAACATTAAAAAATAGATAATTGAATTACTGTTTTATTTGTGTGTCTTGATAGTATTCAATATTGGCCTGTTTTTACAGGCACTTTTGCATACCTGTGACTGTGTTCCCCAAGACAGTTAAATAGGAATTAATGTGATACTTAAACAGTTTGTGTGGAACTTTGTTTCCTGGATATGTTTCTTAAGGCACAAAATCCCCTTGTTTTGGTTTGCTTTGTGACTCGACAAAAACATTTCTGTGGGGTTAAAATATCTTCCAAACATATTCAGCAAGGTGGTGGTGGTACTGTTCTTGTATTCAGATTGACTTCTTGGCCTGTCCATGGCAAGAGAAAAATTCAAAAAAGCTATTCAAAAAGATGACAGTAGTCATTCCCATGGATATCCCTGTGAAACATGGAGAAGATCTCGCTGTAGCTAATGTCCCCTCCCTCTCCATGACCCCTGGCAACATCCCACAACCAAAGGACAGGCCGAGAAGTCAAGCACTGATGGGGAGGAAAGTCACGCTGTGGTGGAAATGATGAGACAAGCAGTTACTGTCACTTTTCTTTCCCTGTTTTAAATGTAGAATGAAGAAGGTTTCCTGCAGGAGGGAATGGTGAATAATACAGATGTTCCTGTGGATCCTGAGAACGAGGCTTACGAAATGCCTCCAGAGGTAAATCTATTGTGGTGTTTGTTGTGAATGCATGTGAGAGAAGGGCACAGGAGGAGCCTGCATGCTCCAGTTACATGAGCCTGACTCAGGCTGATGCTGGGAGCTGCAAGGGCACAGCAGAAATGTGGCCTCTTTGTCCAAGATCTGCCAGAGGTATAGTGCTGGGAATCAGAAAGTAATTGCTTTTTTGATAGTAAGGAAGTTAAATGGGAAAATAGTGTGTGTTTCAAAACACTTGTGCCTGCGTTTCTGAGTAATCCACAGTAAATTTGTATCTTTAATATGCTTAATAGGGAGTGCAGGACAAACTGCATCTTCATAGATTATTTTAATAGCTTGGACATTCACCAATGCATCATGCTTTGTGAAACATGATCTTAAGTTAATGCAATTATGGGAGTAAATTATTTTGTTGGTTTTTATGAACCAGCTATCTAAAATATTACTACAATGTCTGGTGTGATGCATTGGTAGATGGAGTAGCAGTTTTATGGTAGCACAGTTAATTAGACTGAAAATGAGAGGTATAAAAAATTTAGGCCATGATCCAGTAAAAGACTTAAAGGCTTGCATGTACTTTCTTGAATATCACTGAAATTATGGATGCTGGTCATGTGTCCACAGTTAAACACTCCTTTAAATGATTTACTGACTCATATGAGGATCTGCAGCACCTGGTGTGCTGTTCAGCCCAGAGGTAGTCGTCCTTCCTCTCCAAGTGAATTGTCATGGGTGGCCTCAGGAGTTTCTGGCAGCATCAGCTGAATGATGTGTTAATTGCTGTAAAAGTCTAATTCTCCTTTAAGTACCGTGACTTGTAAGGTACAGAATCTGGAAAATGTGACAAAACACAAGTAAATGTCATATCCTGATCACATGAGAATCTGTATTTGGGCACTGAGTCCACCAGGAGTAGAATAAATAGAGAAAACAGGATGTCTTTATCTAAAATACCAGTAGTGTTGATTTCTGCTCTCCCTCAATAGGAAGAGTATCAAGACTATGAACCTGAAGCATGAGAGTCCTTTCCTTCCTTTCTATCACCTGAAATCTACTAACTACTAAAGACATCCCATCCTGTACAAGTGCTGAGTTCCAATGTGCCCAGTCGTTAAATTTTTTTACAGTTTTTACGGTGTATTTTGAAGTCTTCCATCAGCAATGATTGGAGTATCTGTGACTGCATCCACCTTGTTTCAGCATTTCCCTCCTGCTGAAATGAAAGCCGGTTGGCAGAGTCATTGTTGTGCTGTGGATATTGTGGCTTCAAGTTTAAAAGTTAAAAAAGAAAATATTAAGTAAAAACACCTAAGTGTCTACTGCTTATTTCTAATTCTGTACATGTTTTGTTGATAGGCTGTCAGTAATTTGATATTGTTTATGATACAGTTTTCATTTGTTTCCTATGACTATTCTTTCTGTGCAGAGATTACTTATTGTGAGAGCTTTATATATATGTGTATGTATTATACATATAAAAAAAAGTAACTGAGCATGAACTATGCACCTATAAATATTAGCTGTTGAAATTTTATTGTTTTGTGATGTGTTTTATTAACTTGTGCCTGTAAATAATGGTGTTCAACTGAAGCAAATAAAATGTAACCCATTAAAAATGAATTTCTAAATTAGTGATGATTTCTAATGCCACCTTTCCCTTCCAAAAGTCCCTGTTGAAGCATTCAAGCTGTGTTGCTTCTTTTGAAGGAACTGGAGGAACAAAACCAGCAAATGTAAGCCCAGTCTGTACAAAAAACATGGTAAAGAATGAGAAAATTGGGGCTGCTACATCAGCTGGGCGCAGCTTTGCTGACAAGATAGATTCGTTTGCAGGGCTAATAAACTTGCTGTTGTAAGGACAACCTGAAAGTGAATGAAGCCATTAATAATGGGCTGCAGCAAATTATCAGGAAGTCATGAGGCCCTTTGAAGAATTACTGTTCCAAGGCTGTTAAAGTGCTGGGATATACAGCGATGGCTTAGTTGCAATGAATTTGTCCTGTATAAAGTCCCATTTTGCAGAAGCACAGTCTACTGTCTGTTTTTAGACATGTGCTGCCTGGATATTTTTCCATATAGTAAGAAGATTTAAATGTGAGATGCTTTTACTTCTATGATGTTTTATTATTTGTTATTTTGGATCTAGTGTTGCCTCTAACCTGAAGTGGCTTTGTGTTTTAAGATTCTCTGGTCTCGAGTAGGATTTTGAGCTTGACTTGTGCTCCTGTTTTCAGTGTTCTAGGTAACAGGTAAATATCATTGTCTGGTTTTGGAAGTGAGGAGACTTAGGCACAACTGCATAATGTGTGTTACTGGTATGCTCAAAAAGAGACCCAGATCCATGGAGGATGAACTCTCCAACTTGTTTTTGAATTGAGCTCCTTTCTGGCTTTCTGCAACCTTCCTGGTACTAGCATGCCCGACATGAAATAGATCTTTCCAGCTGAGTGCCCGTTCCATCTGAATGCAGTGGGAGCTGATGATGTAGTATTCTGAACCAAAATCACATGAACACACTGGTTTCATGATGCTTAGAAAACCGTGCTTCAATTTCTTGTGTCATCCCCCAGTCCCAACTCAATATTTCTCAGGAGTTTCATTTTTTTCAGAATAATTGCTATCAAGCTCTTTTTTTTTTTCTTCAAACAATGAAAAATCCCCTTGATCATTTAAAACAACTTTCAGGTATTTTCATCAACAGTTTAATTGCTTAATGGAACCTAAAGTCCTGTGCTTTTTTGCAGAAAACTTTGGTGGTAACCTGTAGCAACCCACCAACAGTTTGCAGTCTCCTTCAGAGGTGATGTGTCAAAGGAGTTTCTTGACCTGGACATCTTTATGGTGAAAAATGAATGCCTCAGTGACAAATCTGTTGATTGCATTCCTGGAAAATTATATTGGGATGAGGTACAATGTACGATACTGCATATATATATATATATCTATATATCTATCTTTATGTTGTTTAAGGATCTTTCTGTTCTAGGAGAAGGATTTGGGAAGAAAAGGCCAGTGCTGTAGTGTGATTTTTTTTTTTTTTCCCCTAGTATGGCAGCAGGGAATCATCCACCAAAAGCAACTACTGAGATGAGTCTCATGCCTGATACTTCAGAAAATAGCACTGGAAATAGCAGTCTACATAGAACATGTATTTCTGTTATTCATCTTCACTTCCACAGCCCACAGGTCTTGATTGCTCTCTAGTTTCTTTTCTAGGGAATCAATTTTAATTGGTTGCTCACATGTTGCAAGTAAGTTGTGTACTTCTTAAATTAGCTGTGGGGAGTGTTATATCATAAAGAACAATAACAAGAATAAATTTGCTCCTGAGACTGGTCCACTGTCTGAACATGCAAGAGTTAATTAATTTCTTTCATTGGTAATATTAGCAAATCATTCAGAGTGTTCAGGTCATTTAAAATGTACTAAAGGTGATCACTTTGGTTCTTGTGGGCCTCTTGCAAACATGCCCTCAGATGGCCCCAAAAGTCCATGGGACCCTGGTTGCTATGGCAGCACAGTGTGATGCACTGCTCTGGTTACAAGCTGCATTTTAATTAGATTTCTTCAAGGGCTGCCTGACCATCCTTTCCAGGTAAACTAAGTGCCATTGTGTCTTATTTTCTGCAGTAAGATGGATACTGGCGTGCAGGTTGCAAACATCAGAACTGTGTTAGGTGCTAAAGCTGAACTAAGTAGATACTGTTCAGTTTTTTTTAGGTGTCTACTCTGGGTATTAAAAAATGCTTCTGCTGTTGTGCTAAAATTTTTTTAAACAATGTCTTCCAGAGAGGAATATGACTCTGACCTCTTTTTTTCTAAGAGCTTGGATTTTAACTCAAAGCAAAAGCAATCTTCTATTGTCATATTAAGAGTTAATAATGAGCCTCACCATATCCTACTCCTCCAGGGGAAAAACACATGTTGCTTTTTTGTTCTATTTTGACAACTTTAATTGGTCTTGTAATGGTTCCTAATTAAACACATTGTAACAATGTTTTTATTACTGTAAATCATAGTGTTAATACTTGTGTTACATGACTTTCGTATAATGAATTTCAAGTGTTTCCTCTCCCCACCAAGACTTTCCTTCATTCCCTCAAGACAGTAGGCAAATTAAGGCAAATTGCGATGCCGTAAACTCAAAAGAAAAGTAACATGCCTGTATCTTGTCAGGAAGCACAGATTTCATTCATCCTGGTTTTCACAGCATGGACAGTCTAGGCTTAAGGATTCTCATATGGAAGAATCAGACATGGACAGTGGGTCAAACAGCTGCAGCAAACTCAGAGTAGAGACTGGAAGATCCATGGCTGTCCATTTAATGGCTGCAATTATTCCAGGGGCACTATGAAAGACAGGTATGGAATGTCTGCCTACACATAGTCATAAAATCTTAGTATACAAAATGGGACTGCTTAATTGCCTCTAAGATTTGATCCAAAGTTCACTGAAATCTGTGAAAAGACTCCTACTGGCTTCACATGGATATGTTAGGGCACCCATAGCTGTAGTATACATTTGATCTTCTCATACAAATTGCGTGTGGCAGTCTGCACTGACGTGGTGAGTTTCCAGTTCTTTTCTGAATGCTTTTTTTGGGAGAAGATAACTGCTGAAACCCTTGATTCTAGAGTTTCCCAAGGCACTGGATATACAGTACTTCTTTGTCAGACAGATGATATGTGATGGAGGTGATGCTCCCTGATCCTTAACTTGATGAAAATAAAGGGAGATTTTTTGTTGGCTTACATGGGTTTGGATGATTCCCAGTGGCTCTCGGCATAGAACTAAGATGGCAGAGATCAAATGAGCAAGATTCTTTTGCAAAATATCTAAGAATAGCAAAAGTAGCAGAAAAAGAAAGGTAGATACCTTAATAATCCCACAATTTAGTCCTTTTTCAGCATAGCTGACATTTTTTATGCTGACAAAATATACCTCAAATGCTGGTTTTCAATGGGGTAGTTGCCCTTAAGTATTCCAACCTTAGAGGTAATTACTCTTTCAGGTAATTGATATTTATTCACACATTAATCCAAGCTAACTCTTCATGTTCTGCTCTGAAATAGAGCTTAGGAGGTAAGTGGGAGAAACAGATGGTTCCCTGATAGTGGTTTTGGTTTCCAGTGACTTTAAATGAATTACCTGGTAACTTTTTGGCCCCTAGCCTGAGGCTTTCAGTATTACTAGAAAAGACACTAACAATGAGCTTCACAGGTAGTGGTCATTTTGCTTGGGTATACAAAGGTCTGAAGCAATAGCATGAGTTTTCACACAAGCAGGCCGAGTTACAACAACCAAATGCAAATGACATCTTAACCTTTAGTGTCTCCATGGTGCACTTTTAATGGAAATATCATCTGTTTAAATGCAGACATAAACAACTTTTCTCCAGCCCGCCTGACATTTAACGTGTAACTCAGAAGGTTCCTCTGATATAAAAAAGACTGGCAGATGGAGAAACAGCAGGTGGAACCTCAGATGAGACAGCCAGGAGGTAACAAACAGAATAGGAAACTAGGTCAGATGAGATTTCTTCCATATTGGAATAAATGCTTTCACAAATGCTTCTTCCAGTGGATGCATAAAAGTGGGTTTTGATGATTTCCCACTAATATTCACATCTCTGCATAGGTCAGAGTCTACCAGCAGCTGATACATCTGTAGGGTATGTTTCTTCAGGAAAGGTGAATATCTGAGACTACGAGTGTGCGTTTTTCAGCTGCAGCATAGGAGAGCTCTTCACAGGAGGCCAAAGCACCCCTGTACTTCCAATGATTAACCTGAGATTTAACCAGAGTAATGTTTTTATGGAAAGGCCACTGCGGGGATACCTCAACTTCTGTTATTTTTCCTACTACCCACCACTGTCCCATTGGTTTCTATATCTCCACTAATCTGCTAAATTTTCAGAGGGTTGGCTCTTACCCTGTACCTATTGCTGAGTGTCCATGTTGTTGCAAAATTTTACTCCAGCCGTTGTGTCTAGTACATTGTGACAAGGCTGCAAGCATGC
This sequence comes from Corvus kubaryi, assembly GCF_017639235.1. Lineage (NCBI taxonomy): Eukaryota > Metazoa > Chordata > Aves > Passeriformes > Corvidae > Corvus > Corvus kubaryi. Next base: position 13,464,392 of record NW_024582059.1, read on the forward strand.
CTGGAGAACTGGGGTTTTTAGTCTTTGATCTTCCCTCTGAAAAGATGGCAGCTCGTCTGCTCCTTGCTCTGCTCCATCCCTGCTGTAGCCAAAGACACGAAAAGGCAGAGGCAATGCCCAAAGGTACTGAGGGGGAGGCAAAGTGGCTGTTCAAGGACAGCAGAGGAGGCTGGAGAAAAAAAACAGGTGGGAGAGCCTTGCTGAGAATTGGCTGGCATTCATCCTGCCTCCCTGCCCCAGCCACTGCTTCTGGTGTCAGAGGCTAATGATAGAAAATAGCCCATGGCTTTACAGTACTTCCAGGGACTGGAGCCTCGAGAAACTAGGTAAATTCAGAACAGGGATGCTTCACTCTCCATGAGCCAGAATTCTTGTGCTGTTTGAGGAGACCTGGCTTTTTATGCTGAGTTTTCTTTTCTGTTTTTCTCTTTTTCTGAAATCCTCTGTACCAGGAAAACAAAAGCAGTTGGCTGAGGAGTGTACTAGATTAATAAATAAAAAACAAAGTATGAAATCTGATTTTATCAGTCTCCTGAATAGAAGAGGGAGCTGCACAATGCCCTTAGGATTGTATCCTCTGTTGTTTGGCCAGACATTTTATTCATGTGAATTTCAGATGCAAAATTCCATGAAGCCTTGCAAAAATAGCAAAGATGGTCATCTAATGTTAGCAGTTGGTAAGATAGCATCCTGCTGAAATGGCTGCATTGCCTACTTCCCAAAACCAGAAACACCTCAAAAGGAGCAGCCTTAGCAAGAAGACATAACAGTGCTGTTGAATAAAATAGGAAAACATGTTAATGGTGAGAATATAAGGAACAGTGATTTACAAGTGATACATAATAAGGCCAAAAAGAAATGAAATCTGTGATCTCAGTCCACTAAGTAAGTGTCAGCTTTCCTTGGCAAAGAAAGTTGATGGCATCTCTGACAAAACCCTTGAAACAAAATTCCTCCTATTTACTCAGCCTCCTCATTCCAAAATCAAGTTCCTCTCTGTCCCAGATTTGCTGCAAGAGAGTGATATATTTCATTTGAATAACTGGATGTTCTGAGGTGTGGAATAAGTGGACTTTTGAAAGCCTTCAATTTTCATTTTCAGTTTTATGAAAGCTCAACGAATTCAAACATGATGGTAATTCCAGTCTGTTACAGTCTGTGCAAAGGCAGCTGCTGTGCACTAGAGCGCCAGCATCACAGACAGACATTCACAGACAGATGAGTCTTTTCTTGCTGTTAATTGTTGTTCAGTATGTGTAGGCACTATCCTTAGATACTATAACTGATACTATTTTAATAATTGTCTTCAGGGGTGGGGAATTATCCCAAATTCAAGGAATCCATTTTTAAGGCATTTAATATAAATACTAGGTAACATTTGAAAGCTGCCAAATTCAAGCCTCACAACTGAGGCCAAACCTGCATTAGCAGAGTTTTGCAGGTATAACCACGTAACCGTGTAAATCCATATGTAGCTTATCTTACCTACAGTGCAGTGTTACTGATGTTATTTGTTCCTTTCCAGTGAAATACACTGTGTAATAAAGATGCACTGTTGCTACTACCCCTCTGGAGTAGGTGTTCCTGATGATACAGCTCCATCAGTCCAGATTCACATTTTTTCTCCCCCATGTTGTGCTTAGTGCTCTTTCTGAAGTGCTTGTCACAGTGCCAGTTCCACTTAACTGAGCATGATAATAAAAGCACCCTACCCAGAATTCCTGGCATTCCCTAGTTACACACTGGATTTTTTGGCAACCCTTCTGCTCCTAAGAACAGCATGGCTTTTCTGAACCCGAGTGCCAGTGGAACACTGGCTCCTATATGACTGCCAACAACCTCTTCCTGTCAAGGGTAGACCACCATGCAAACAATCATGTTAAATCAGGGAAGTCTGCCTCTCTCTCTCTCTCATAAGGAGATAAGCTATATTGCTTAAATAAAGGAATTATCCTGAGCTTGACTATACAGCTGAATAGATGAATGTTAGTGGAGCAACTTGATGGCAAGGCAGCTCTGGGAGGATGTTAGCTGAGTAATGCAAGTCAGTCTAGAAATGATAGCACAAGTGCTCACTCCCTCAGGAGGGTGGGTAGATCTGAGAGACAAGAACAGGCAGAGAGAGGAGAGCTTTTGGGCACAAACTGCATTTAACATGTTGATAAATCACCCATTTGTTTTCTCGCTTTAATCACTTTGTCTTGTCTTACATGTCACAAGGTTGCTGGAAGAAAGGTCATTGCATCTTCCATGACTGTTCACTCCCTTGTTCGACAGGACCACAAATATTACTGAAACTTAGGTGAAGTAAGAGGATAATATGGTTAAACCGGCGGTCAGGAGAACAGAGTCAAGTGTGTTGCCCCTGGAGACCCTTTTGAAATCTACAGGAAAATAGTATGAGTGGTGTCGGAGCAGAGTTCAGCTCTCAGTCCCTGTGGGCTACTTCAACTCTTCATAAACTATTGTCTAAGTTCCTGCCAGGCTTCTCATTAGACAAAGTGCAGGTATCGTCATGGAAGAAGTTTGACTTTGCCCAACATCAAAGGATTTTGCGTTGATTAAAATTATGTACCCGTGCCTTACTCCATCTCCAGCTTAGTACCTGAACCAGCTCCACCACCCCCTGGCTGACAGGGATGTAAATTCCAGAGAAGATCCTGCCTTAAAACTGGGATTTACTTAATCTCGTCACAGAAACTGGAGAGGGAAGGGAAGGAAAGGAAGAAGAGTGTGTGACTGCACTGTTGCAAAAAGCAGATGTGTTCTAGAGGTAAGTGGGAGGTATTGCTTTGCTGGTTCTTTAGTACCTGCAGAAGCAGTGCAGCCAATATAGGGCTGTGCCTCCAGCTTCTTGTGTCTGTGATGGACATGAAGGGTTATAACTAGGAAACTAAATCAGTGGGCAAGTACAGATCCCACAACACTGGGACAACAAGGGTGTCCTTCGGTAATGTAAGATACAGAGGCAGACTTTAATTCAAATTCTGCTATTTGCTTATGATGTTGTGGTAGGGAAATCACCTCAACTGAGTTTATGACCCCAACTGTACTTGCAAAGTGCTTGCAGATCTGAGAGGTGTTATTACTGCTAGTTCTGAAGCTAATCTGACTTCATATAACATTATGGGCACAATACAGCAGAAGAACATAAGGAACTGGAAATTAATTTGTAGCTAGTTGTCATAGTTTAATGTTTATTTTCCTCTGCCTTCTCTTGTCACACTTTTTATGTCTTTTACCAGGGCTAGATGGCTTTCGTGACTTTAAGAAACACAGGACAAGATCAAGACAACTGAACTGGAAAGTGTAAAAGAATGAGTTTGCAGGTTTCCCTGTTGTCATGCAGGTATTTCTGGTAAAATGACCAAGCCATACTATTTATAGATGGCTGACTTTTAAAAAAAGGAAACATAACCCCAAGGGTTTTTTTATTATCGCACTTAGCATTTTGTGGTGGATAAGAGCAACAGCAGGTCTTTGCCTCCAACTTCTTAGTTTAAATTGGAAGTGAAGAATGGGCTCAGTTAGATGTAAAATGCAAACAACTCTCTAGTTTTTTCATTAAATGAACTGAAACATGAATAGTCACATGGATATCAGTGATTTGCACAACATCAGCTGCAGCTGAGGTACCTGAAGATAATTGTTTGTCCATCTTCCCTGGCTTGAGATCGTGCCACAGCCACATGCTGACCTGAGGACTGGGGTTTGTACCCCAGTGATACCTGGGCTAGAGGAGAGCTGTGACTTGCTCTGATTAGCTCTGAACTTGTTGATTGGGGAGCAAGAGTCCAGTCTGAGCTGTGGTACTGTGTGCCGAGTGTCAGGAGTTGGAGTGCATCCTTCCTAGAGTCTTCCTTCTGGGTTTGGGAAGAATTTCACTCACACACTGTTTCCAGAACACTCTTGCCAAAGAGTAGTCTATTTTCTTTGTTAGCTTTTATCCTTGTCTTTCTGCTGCTGATCTTACAGTGTTCAGTTACAAAGCCCAAGATGTGTTGACTATCAGGTCACAACCTTGCACATCCCCAATTCCCAGTGGGATTTCTTAGGAGACATAATGTACAGAAAGTGCAGGGTTAGTACAATTGGACATGTGCTGATTTTTAAAAATGAAAGCTGCTCCTTTTTATTGTTTTCTTTCCCATTTATATTATTTCTAAACTAGATGGTTATGAATATATTCATTTTTCTGGGCACATTACTAGATAGTAAGTAGGAGTCTTGGCTGTTTGAAGGAAAATAGAGCACCAGAGGTAGAGGATGGAAACCAGCATTGCAATAGCTTCTCCATACGCATTTTTCTGTGTCAGTGATTTTAGTTACATGTCACAATATAGCGAGATTGGGTTTGCAGAGCCTTGAGGGAGCCTTGGAATAAATGGTCCAGGTGAGAACCAGGTGTGAACATGCACCAGAGGAGAAAAATCCATTTTCAACTATAGGGACAATTAAAAGTCAGCCAGACCTCAGAGGCCAGATTTAATTAATCTGCACATTGCAATCCAAGTAGTTTATTTCCATGCTTGTCAATCTGATTTCCTTCTCCAGAAGGGGAGTCACCTTGCTATTGCTTTTGAATCCCACTTTGCACAGTACTCAGCTACTCAAAATTCTTAAAATAACTCATTTCCTCCTCCTGCTTCACATTTCTGCCTTTGGGCTTCAAATTTCTGCCTCTCTCTTTGCTGATGCTTATCACATTTACCTTTAAAAGTAACTTGCTACAATTTTTGTGGGTATGCAAGGCTTCACCTATCACTTGAGTAAAGCTTGCTGAAGCACAGAGGGACCTAGCCCTTTCCTCTTGGCTTTCACCCAGTTTCTGGGTGAATTTGCAGTGGTGTATTTGCAGTGGCATTTTTAATGATACTGGTTGTAAGAAGATCAGTGCTTGTGGCTGTCATGTCCAGTTTATCAGCCAGCTTGCTGGTGTCATTTCTGTGGGTTTTTATGAGATTGTGAATTCTCTGGACAGGTTGGCAGACTGTTTCACCCCTCAGTAGTTACAGAAATCCCCGGGGCTTCAGTTGTTATTTGTTGCTGATGTTAGGAGAGCATCCTCAGGCCCTAGACATGATTGGGCCAAGGGGCTCTAAAATACCAGGTTAGAGAAACAAAGCTAACAAAGAATATAAATGCATTAGCTGCTATTTACAAAGCTGAAAGGGAGGTGAGTTTTGTGGCTTTTTAGAACACCTGGTATATCCCCAGTGCCATGCAAATAAACAACAACGCTGCAGAGAAAGGCTGGGAAATACTTTGGCTTTGAATGCCAGCAGTTCCCCATTTGCAACCAATCACACACCCTTGAGCGTGAGGGAGATTGTTTTTCAGAATCCATTGGAAAAAACCCTTGCTTGTAGGCTGACATGCTGGGGATTGCATTCTGACCCTCCAATGCAATGCTCTTGAATTTGCTGAAGAAAGGGTGGGGAAACTGAAGAATACTGTTGGCCACTGAACATCAGGTACCGAGGTAAACCAGCACTCAGCAAACCCTCACTTTGTTAGGATGCCACCACAAGGTCTTCCTCCCTTCACCTCCCTCCCCCAGCAAATTCTGGTGGTCTGTAGGTTTATCTCTACAATTATTTCAGATGAATGATCCCCCAAATGTTGAGTCTAACCTTGCTGTGGGGTTTCTTGAAAACCAGCATCACCTTTCGGGGCCATGTCTGAATACACTTTAAAAACCCTACCAAGAATGTTATTCATATGTCATCATTTATGTACTGGTTTTTTATTGATTCTTCTTTAAAAGGACTTTAAAAAACCACCTAAACACTCTCATCTGATTTGTAGCACCAATATGCCTGTTTTTTCTTTTCTTAAACACAATTTGCCAGTCAGGCTGTCAGACAAGGAGCTGAGGAGCATTCAGTCTGTTTAAAGCTGAGACCTTTGAGCAAGCAATTCACCAACTACTAGTATGCTGTTTGTATTCCAGCTGATCTCGTGACAAAATGGTGTAAAACTAATTCCGAGTCAGGCAAGTCAGCGAGTGCATCTGAATCACAGTGCCTCCTCCTCTCTGCCTGCCTGCCTGCTGCTGCTCTACCATTGTCTCCTTCCTTTGCCACATGTGCAGACACAGCCTGAAGTGTCTTGTGCAGCTAAACAGGCTGATGAAGCATGGGGAGTTTCCAGGTCAGTCTTTGGGTCATGTGCTGGTGGACACGCAGAAATACAAATATCAGGTTTACAGACAGACAAAACCTTTTGTCTGAGTATTTTTCCAGGAAGTCAGGGTTACTCTGCTAACACCTACAATGCTTCACCTCTGAATTTAAATAGCAGCTTTTTCTGGGCATTTTCAAAGTCTGACCTTGCAGGTGTTTAGCTTTAGAGATGCCAGGACAAAAGTCAGTGTGATGGACATGATTAGGAAGATTTTCTTGGTTTTTCCTTTTATTTGGGAGCAGGTTCTTGTCTTTGCAGGCTGCCCGACACTTTTGGGCAGTCACACCACAGACACTGTGGGCCTGGGCACCTCTGACTTTCAGTTCGGGGTGGATCTGAGTGCTGATCCTGAGCTAGCACTGGTAGGAATCCCAAAATTCCTGGGAACTGGGGATTGGCACCATCAGAATCCCAAAAAACCCCAAATCTCCAATGTCAAACCCCACAGCCATGCTGGGCGCCTCCAACTTTGAGTTTGGAGTGGATCCCAGCACCGATCCTGAGCTGGCCCTGGTGAGACAATCCCAAAATTCGAGAATCCCAAAATTTGAGAAGCCCAAAACCAGGGATTGGGGGATTTCTAATATCAGAATCCCATAAAACCCCAAATCCATTGGTTCTGCTCTGGATTTTTAAATTACTATTGATTAGAAGTCATCATGCTTTTGTCACTTGTAGCCTGTAACACAGAGGGAAACCAACATCTACTGGAATGGAAGAAAAGAGGTATGTTCTGTTTAAGCCATTCTGAAACCAATCATGTAACTTTGTACCAGATACATCTCATTTCATATTAGTGAATTCGTATTTCTTGCATCAGCTCTGACTTTCAGGAAGCCTCTTCCCTGTCACCCTCACCTTGGACTACCTCAACAGTCATTTTACAGGGGACAGAGCTTTGAGGTGGGGAGTGCTTTTGGTTTGCAATTTTGAATTGAGTTTTAAATTTATTCTTTCAGCGAGTTAAAAACCCAGGGAAAGTGTGGGAGTGAAGCCAGTTCTTTCTCCTCCAATCTCTGGAAACACTATAGAAATGCCCAGCAAGGGACATCTTCCAGCCTGTCCTTTTCACACCAGAAGCCTCCTTTGTTTTTTCATGTCTACTTGTGTACTTCCAGTTTCTCTTCTTACCCACCCTGGAGCTCAAGACAATGTCAGGTCTGTTTAGGGAATGCCTTTTAGGTTTTGCACCAGCCATCCAAAGGCTAGGACAGAGGAGACATGCAGAGAGGGTGGTAGTGAAGCTGAGCAAGGATAACAGAAATGCTGAAGAGAAGATGCATTGTGAGGAAAGGGAGAACTGGGAGACAGTGATACTCTGCCTTCTTCTCTGCCCTTAGGTGCTGGTAGGTGTGCTCTTTGTGCTTGAAAATCTGGATCCTCTCTCTCAGAACAACTGTGGCCACTACCATGTTTAGAAATAGGAAAATAAGTGGCTGCTTGATGGCAGTAACATTGACAAACTGAGGCAGGACTCAAGCTGATGCCTCAGTGTAAAATAGCCTACTGCAATTATGGCCTGCCGTTTGTTTTGAATCCACCTGCTGCTGCTCGTTGTTTATTTGTTTAATATTGCTTTATTCACGCATTGCACTACCACCCTTATCCATCCTTTGCCCTAATAATATTGCTAATGATTAACTGTATGTGGCACTCCCACAGTGGGGTGCTCAGAGCTGGGTTATTTCATGCAGTGCTGTAGCAAAACAGCGAGTGAGAAAATTCAAACCTGGAAAAGCAGTAATTTGTTACAGTAGAAACGACCACAGAATGAGTCACACAGCTGACAGATTCTGACATGCAACCAATTTATTAGAGGTTTGCTTTTCTGCAAGACTTTTCTTCCTCTCTCTGTTCCAGATGTGCTCTTCATAAAGGCCTCACAGAGAAATGTATGATGCACAGACAAGTGTTTCTTATCTTGGAACTTTCTGTCTCTTCTTATCTACAAAGGCTTTTGAAAAAAGACCCTAAACCTGAAAATGGTTAAATGTGTGGAAATGTAGCAGGACTTTTATGATGCTTTGAAATTGTTAGTAGAGGATGAATATTAACACCAAGTATTTTGGGACTGTAAAATACAGTCTGGAAGGGATAACTACCTGATCTGTGAAAGGCTATTTGTTAGCCAAGTTTTTCCAAGAGATCTGTGCCATCATCAGTTTTATTGGATTTTAGGGAATTTTCTCAGTGCCAAGATACTAAAATTTAGGTTAAGACAGTACTTTAAGGTACATCTTTACTCCCAGATTCATACTATAAATACTAGGTTAATCATCCTTTACCTGTTAATGGTGAGCAGTCTTCCTAAAGAGTAGGGCATTGAAACCTGCTAATACTTCCGTTGGGATTGAAGCCTCTGATTTACTGTGTGGGTGACCATGCACTGGAACAGGTTGCCCAGGGAGGTTGTGGAGTCTCCATCCTTGGAGATATTCAAGAACTACCTGGATGCAATCCTATGCAATATGCTCCAGGCAACACGCTAGAGCAAGGAGGTTGGACCACATGATCCCACCCATGCTCCCTTCCAACCTTTCCCATTCTGAAATTCTGTGATTAGAAGCCTTGATTTGTCCACAAAATAGTCCTTCTGTCTTGATGCAGAGCTGAGCAAAGGGGCAAAAGGCAGGAATCCTCTTGTAGAAACTGCTGCCTTCTCCACAGATAAATGATAGGTATCTTGCATGATTAGTCAGTCTTCTAAATCCAAAATACAGCTATATTTTGCACTGTGGGCTGGAGGGGGGCTGGAGAATGAGACTGAACTTCATTAGTAATCCTTATGTGAAAACAGTTTATGAATCTCAGCAGGAGTTGCTAAGAAAACAGTATGAAATAATACTGACAGTGACAAGGGCTGCATGATACTCTGACACTTCCTCTGCCCTGTGTTATTCCTTAAAGAGAAGGAAAAGCAGCCCAGGAGAATGGTATATGTTCAATTCTGTGCACACAGATGTTGACAGAGTATTGAGAAACTTAAGCAAATCCTTCAAAGAGAGAAGGATATGTTCTGCTTAAATTTAGTGTTCATCTGCTAACTTCAGTGGTTTGTCTGGAGGAGGTAGGCTTCTTGTCTCCTCTGATGCCATCAGAAAAACTGAGATGACTCAAACAGATAAACTGCTTTATAGGCGCCCTTAGTAGAGGGAAAGAGCTTTTGTTGAGTTTTGCATCAACTTTAAGTTGTTTTGAACATGTATCTTAACCTGACCTGCATTGCTGAATTCATAAAAAGTGCTTCTTTAAGAGTCTGAAGAATCCGAAATGTTCTTTTTTGTGTTTGTTTGTTGGACTTGGGGTTTTGTTTGTTTGTGTGGTTGATGATGATTATTGTTGTTATTTAATACTCTTTGCCAAGCGTTTGGTCGAAAATGTGAAGAAAACTTTGTAAAAACGTCAGCCAGCCTGCTCTAATTAGCACCCAAAAGCTTAAATTTTTGGTAGATGTCTTGCAGACTTTTATTGCAAGTGATAAATGGGATTACATACTTCTCAACTGTGCACCAGAATCATAGTCAATCTTGTTTCTCAGAGGGAAAATGTAGTGTATTTCTTTCCCCAAGTGAGAGAGCAGTGTAGCAATGGTGCTGGGGGCAGGTGGGACCTCCAGGGATTTGCTCATCGGTTTTACCATGAAGAGAGCAAGGAAAGGGGCAAAGATGAAGCCTGATAAAGAGCCTACAGAGTGTGTTTTGGGCATTTCATTTCAGTGATACAAACAGTTACAGAAATGAGCACAACAGAAAAGGTCAAGGGCATGGCAGTCTCTGAGAGCTTTTTCAGCAGAGATCTGCCTTAAGAGCTTCAGTGGCTGGAAGGTAGGAGGGAAGGCAGCTCCACACATCTGCTGTACAATATGTGCTCGGTGAGTTGAAAGAAGAAGGGGAGGTGAAGAAGCAGCAGCAGGGGTGGGCCCTAGCATGCAGCCATAGGCAATGTGGAGACAGAGCGGAAAGGTTTGGTTTTAAAGCTCCACTACTGCTGACATGGAGCTGGTATTGGGCTGTTGTTTGTGTTTGCCTTTTCTGAAAAAAACTTGTTCCAAGGAAACTGTCTTGTTGCCAGCCTGACCTCACTGTCTGGAGAGGGAATTAAGGCAAGGCTTGCTCTGGCAGACACAGCTGTTGCTTCAGACAGGGCTTGCAGGAAGGGAAACTCTTGGCTTAAGCTATTTCATCTGCAAGTGCCTTGCTTCCCACCAGAGACCTTGGGTGCACAGTATTTTAAACTTAGCTGCATTATTAACAATAACAGAGTGTAAAAGAAGAGGAAACAATCTTTACACCCTGGCATATATGTGCTCTGAAATGGGCCTTTGGCACACAGTCACCTCCTGCTCTTAAAGCACTGGCAGACTTCTATTGCACAGCTCAGTAGGGTTTTTAGATTAGCCTTGAAATGGGATCTTTGCTATCCCTGCAGCAGTAGTTGTATGTGCAGTCTGTGCTTTCAGCTGCCTTTCTGTCTTTCACTAGGAGGTGGCAGGGTGTTGGGTGAAGTTGCCTGCATCTCTCCTACTGGAAGGGTTTCTGGAGAGATGGAGGAACAGGTACAGTTCTGTCCATCGCTGCCTACAAGACCAGGGAGTGGATTCCATCTGCCAGAACTTTGGTTATGGTGTGGTATTATTCCTGAAAAGTGTTTTTTAACTGCAGCTAAAACCACATGAGAATTGGAGATTGGAGAGTGTTCCTAATGGGCAGGAAGAAAGGTGTAACTGTTGGTAGTTATTTGCATTTTAGCTCTCCAGACAGCTAGATGTCTGCACCGCATACAGTTACATGATTGGAGGGGATGTTTTGAGGTGGATAATGAGTATTGGAGTGGGGTGGGGGACTTGGATAAGTGCAGGGTGACCAGAACACTGCTGCATGGGCCAGGCAATGTTTCCACTTACTAGCAATTGTAGGAAAGGATTAATACAACTGAAATGAATTGCTACATCTGCTGTCTCAGCTGAACAGACAGACAAGGCAAGTGTTTCCCTCTCTACAGAAACAAGCATACCATCTTACTTGGAGACTGGGGAGCACAGGCAGAGAGAAGCTGCTGGGGAAGCAAGGTGATAGTGATCCTGCCTCTGCTGGGTGTCCTTTAGTGACCAGAGACTGATGGCACCAGAATGTTTCTAGCATTACAGGAGCTGAGGTCGAGTCTCTTTGGTGCTTATCTGAATTTAAAAAAAACCAAACGAATGAACAAACAAAAAAGATTTGTCACTTATTTCTGCTGCCAAGAGAACTTTCTTCCCCCATAGATGTATATTCAGATGTAGTTCCTTTATTTTTCTGTAGGGAAGCTATTATATGGGGATCATAATGGTAAAGAGTTTTAGTTTTGTTTTTAATTATCTTTGTTTTCTCGTTGCCTCCATAAAACTCGTTATTTCTTCTCCAGCTTTTTACGTCTCCCTTCTGAAGACAGATGCTGTTTATGAGTGCACTGTTGTTCTCCTCCCCCTTTATACATTTTTATCTCTATTTCCAGTTTCAGCGAACAAGTTGGTTTCTATCTAGAGCAGGTGCAGAGGGCTGGAGAGTTGCAATAAAAATTTGCCTTTTAATGCTTCACAATTGAAAATTTGGTGATTGAGCATTTGGTATCTCAGGTCCAAACTGGGTTCCAGTTCAGTATAAGAACTCAATTCTGATTATTGCCTTGTCAATACAATACAGATTTCTTAGTATTGTATCCAATTCTCAACAATGCCTGGGCTGGAATTCAGTTTTGAAAATATGGAAACAAATGTCTTCTATCCTTTCTACTCACGTTTACAGCCCTTCCACGAGCTACCAGACACTGTATTACATTTCCAACCTGTGTGGCTTCCTGAAAATATTAGAAAAAAAGAATTATGTGATTAGACCAGCTATTGGAACACTGCCTATAAAGTATAAATGGTAAATGAGCTTTCCAGACAAAGCCTCTGTGGAGTAGAGCCTGCTGCTCAAAGCACTGGCATGGTGCTCCTGCTTGCCTCTTTAGCTGATGTGATGTTCTGTCTTGGTCACTGGTATTTTTTTCTATCTGGATCGTGTTATCTCTAGTGGTTTTTTTCTTTGAGAGAGATCTTAATCAATTGAAGTATGTGGAATAGTAGCATCCGTCATCATTCTTTTCCTTTATTTTCTTTTTAAAAGCATGTATTTCATGTTGGCTTTTTTCTTTTTCTAATTAAGATTCAGTCATTTATCAGCAGTTTGTTCATGATGCTCAGCTTCAGTTTTTTTGGAAGTGCTTGAGTTTTTCTGTGAACACAAGAATGATATCTCGTTCTGTGCTCAATAATCACCACCAATGGGTACTTCCTTCTTTGGTCCTGGGTGAAAAATATTCCTAGTCAATGACCCTTAAATACTTAGACAATTCAGAGCAATGAAATGAGAATCAGACCTGCCTGCCACTCTTCTAATATAGCGTAACATTTTTCAAAGGAGCGGCAGCATTCAGATACCCACAGGCTTCGTACTGCAATTTGTTTATTTTACTCCAGGTAACTCTTCAATCTTCTTTTGGTGCTTCAGACACAACTCCAAGCCCAATGTGAAGTGATGGAGTCTGCCTCTAAGGGAACTTGCATCAGGGCAAAGAACTGATTTTATTGATGGTGGTGTCTTTAAATGAAAAATAAGTCGCTTTTAATAATCCATTTTTTTCCCCTGACTGTTGTGGAAATGTTTTCTGTTCATAAAGTCTGTTTTACTTGTGCTGTATACAACTTTATTCTACTGAAAAATTTCCATAACCTCTGGCATTTAAATTATTATTAATGTATTTCTGTGTGCTGCCCATGGGGAAAGAAAAGTACAAATTGTTACCGGGATGCGAATGGAGATGTATATAATTCATCAGGCATCTGTTTTGAAAATCAAGCTGCTCACATGGGGGCTTGCACAGCTCTTGGCTGTGTGCACCAGTCTTCCACCCAGGGCAAGATGGGGAGTTGGTGTACAGATACAGTTTGTGTGTGTATTTTCCTGCTCCCTACCCTTTAAATGTCTGTATGACCAGCCTGCTCCTCTGCTCTGCATATGTTCTGTGTCATCTGGTGCTGACCAGGGCAATCCAGAAAGAGTGGAGCTTTTGAATCCACTGCTCGGAGAGGGGGTGCCTGTGCCCAAAATGTGTGTTTCAGGGTGGGAGAATGTCTTCCCTGCTTGCTCATGCTGAAGTGAGAGTCCAGCTCAGAACTGTGTCTTCAAGCAGTGATATATCAGTATTTCAAAAGGCAGTGTGCTGCCTAGAATTTAGATAACAGAGTTACGTCCTTGTCCCTATATGTCACATTTTTCCACCAGAAAGATGGCAGAACTATATTCTCAGCCACAATTTTAAGGGAAAATCAGCACAAGAACATATGAGCACAAAAAAATAAATGCCTTCAGAATCACCAGAATGTTTTGTGTGTGAAAAATCAATCACCTCTGCTGGGGAATAACTCCCAGTATGCGAGGAAATTTCCAGAAGCTGTGAGAATAGAGTAGCACAAACACAAACCAGCACAGATCTCTTAGGTAAGAGCACAGCAGAACCTCAGGGAAGGCAATCCTGTGAGAAATTGTGGATGCGGGTTTCTTTCAACAGATGAAAGCAGACCTCTCAGGAGATGGACTGCTTTGTGGGGAAAGGAAAGCAAAAGCATTTCTGTCCCTCTTGCTCATTGCTTTCCCAAACAAATTCTGTCATTTCCTGGACCTCTCCATCACTCTTCTATTAAGTTTATCCACAAATTGTTTAAATTACTCCTTGTCTGATCCTTAGAGGTACTCTGACAATTCTCAGTTACCAACTCAAGTGTCTCCATAGGACGCAGAGTTTGGAAAGACTCAGGACCTGGGGGAAGGGGCCAGCCCACCTGAGGTGTAAGAGAAATGCAGACTCAGGCATGGGAGATACATGCTCTGATTTGAAGTTACCAGATGGAAATGTGGTGGTGAAAGGAAGTCCAAAGAGGATCTTTCTCTTCTAGAGAAATGCATCCCTGCATTGGCTGGTGTATAAATTTTCAGTGAAGAATAGCACTTTTGTTGCCTTTTGGCACTTAAATTGTTTATCTTGATATATTGTAGTAGAGCTTATATTTTCAAACCAGAAAAGGAAGCAACATTGTTTCTTATAAGACAGAAAGCTTGTGCTTTTAAAATATTTTAGATTAATAACTGGTTTTAGCTACTTTCTGTTTATTTGCTTCGTTTTTCTTCTTCCCATCCTTTTTGTAACTATGCTACTGGAAATGTTATTATTGGAGGTAAAGATCAGTGCAAATACTAATGCACCTGTATTTCCTGATGCCTGACCAAGCAAGGCTTACTTCCTTCTGTTTTTAAAGAAATCCTCTTTATTTTAGTAATTAATTTTAGGCTCGTTTCCTTTATGCCATTCCTAATTATTGGCTGCTGTTCAGGAGGGCATATTTGCCATATTCTTATATTTCCATAGCAACGTGGTCAGCTTGTGTTTTAATTCTTAGTGTTAATAATGATCTTAATTGCTGTGCAGCAGTGTATATGGATTTCAGCCTAATAAAACTTCAAAATTCTCTTGTGCTGAGTGCTGTACAGTCATAAATACACGTTTCGTGCCCCAGATGCTTTCCAATTGCTCCTTTGGGTTATTGTACTGGTAAGTGATACCTAAATTTGCTTATTGCTTTTGTTTATTTCAGAGAGAGTTCTTGAATAGGTGCTACACTATTACCAGGAATCAGGTAATGGCAGATGTTTGCTTTTCACAGTGCTTGAAGGTGAATCTGTGTTACCACATGCTGTTGCACTGTAACACTTGGAAAAGGAAGGAATGTCTTGTACCAGTCTGTGTGCACAGTAAAGGGAAATGTTCAAAAAGTTCGTGATCACCTGCTTTTGTGAATTGAAGGTCAATGGATTTTATGTAATATATTGAATGTCAAGTGTAAACAAAGCTGCAGAGCTTTTCTTCAGGAACTCAAGGTTTTGTCTCTTCTGGGAAGCTGGATGCTCAGTGTATCTCCTAGTAAAGGGAGGTGTCGCAGAGGATGGTGATGCCTCCCTTGGAGGTGCCAGTCACCTGCCTGCTGATAAGCATTCCCACTCTGCCCACAGCAGACACTGGCACTCTGGGTAATTGTTGCCTGGTTAAGGCTTCTCATACTTCAGATTGAGAAAAATACGTTCATGCAACGTTTATGGAAAAGCCTCAAACCCACTTGATATTTCAGTTCTGGCATAGGCATGGATTGGCATTGGGCTGGTGTTGGTGAACCTCATTAATTCCAGTGGAGGGGGAAAATCAGACATCACTACTAATATCATCTGATCTGTCATCTGCTTAGAAGTTCAGGTATTACAAGATGTAAGTGACTGGTATCTGTATCACTGTCCTTAACCTGTCACATATGGAGCTCTCACTGAATCATATGCAATCATATGTGTGGAGAAGGGATGAGATGTTCTCATGCAGAGATCTGGAAACAAAGAGCTCAGAGTTCATCTCTCTCCAGGAGGACATGGTGTCTTTGCACATCCTGTGTCTGGGCCCAGAAATGAGCGTGGACAGCATTGTGCTTCCCCTAAGTGGCTGTCACAGACGGGGGGAGATTGGCACCTTCAAACATTACTCCAGACAAACCTGGCACGGTGCTGCTCTGCTGACTTCACTGATACCAATGAAGGCTAGAGCTAGGTGTTGGGGAGGCATTTTGTGGCAGCCTATTTACAATACAGCAGCTTTCTTCTGCTGTCCACAGAATGTATTCTGTGTGCCTGAAGTAGATAAGAATGTGGGTTTTTGTGAAACAGAAGAGTATAGATATTAAACAAGACTTTGCAAATATTCTTGCTTTCCAAGTTGAAGATTTTGCTGGCCTCTTATCTTTTGGTGGCTTTTTCAGTACAATAAGGTGGCAAGAGTATTTTTTCCTTTTCTCCAGCTTGTATATAGAAGCTACAAATTCCCACTGGTATGTGTGGCGTGACAGGAAGAATTGTTGCATTAGCAAAGAATTGCTGACCAAAAACTGAGTTTGTGTAATCAAACCTCTGCTAGGTGTTCCAGAAACAGCAGCTTTCCCAATAATTTCCTGTGCTGCAGGCAGATCTTCACAGTGAAATGTGTCTGTGGAAGAGGAAAGAGGCCATTTCTGACTTCTGCTCCTCAGATGGGATTCCTGAAAAAGCAAAATGTATTCATGCCTGGTTCCTCTGCTTGTCCTTTATATTCATCGAGGTGGCCTTTGGAGCACTGCCAGCATAATCCTACTAGTGTAGGACTCCAAGGAGAAGGCGTGTTAGGAGGATGAGTAAGAGAGGGATGGGGAAGTGTTTCATACAGATGTCAAATCTCTGCTGGTCAGTGGTCCCTTGGTGGTCCTAATTGGTTGTCACAGGTTAGAGCAAGCCTGGATTGCTCTGGCTTAATGCCAGGCCAGGACTGGAGCCAGTGGCTGAAAGCTGACCCTGAAGACTCTCACTGTACTTTTGCTAAGATGCTGTTTACTCAGGCTCAGATCTAGCTCCTGCACCTTGCCCTGGAGCAGGGAAACCTTGCCAAGGAAGGGTTAGCCAAGGGGTTGGAGGTGCAGGAATAAAAAAACAGTGCAGTGCAGGTTAATATAAGCACATTTAATCCACGAACCTCCTGTCAGCATTTATCATTTCCATCTGTTACACGTGTTGCTGTTGCTGTCAGAGTTGATCCTTGTCCAGCTGGCTGTTGCTACTTATGCACAAGATGCCAGACCTTCCCAGAAGCCAGGATCCTCAATGCCATGAATCACACAGCCTTGGCTGGCTCCAACGCTGGGCTTTGTTTCGGGGACCTTTGTGTCTGCACAGTTTCTCTTTTCTTTCTCACCTTGAGAAGTGCAGCAGGGTTTACACTCTCATGCTTACCCTTTTCCCCATGTGAAGTTTGATTTGTTACCTGTTTTGCTGTTTTTATTGGTGTCTGTGGCAGATCCATGTGAATGCTGCGGGAATATGTGAATGCTTGTTTCCACTCGCCAGTAAATTTGCATCTCTTGCATCTGTGCTATTTAATTTCTGGGGATAAGGGATGCTGCCTTTTGTTCTGTGTTTATGAAGCACTGGAGCTGTATGTAATAAGGTGTTCAGGCCCTTGAAGTCTGCTGCAGGACCTGTTTTTTATTATACCATGACACAGAGACTTCAGGGTGCGACTTCTGGGTATTGTGGCAGAGTCTTTCTTGAGTTGCTGCTCCAGGATGGATATTGTCATCTTCTAGCTTGTTCTGTAATCTATGTGTTTAAATACAGTGCTTTCCACTGAAACTTGTTAAAATGAAAATTTCATTCCTCTCAGATGGTCTCTGTCATTTTTTTCTGACTGCTTGTCTGTCTTAATATTTTTATTCTACTCATTTTTGTCCTCTGAAAATCTGGTCATCAAGGTTTTAAAAGTACTTCTGGATCACTAATAAAAACTATTGAGTTGTACCAGATCTAATTTACTTCAATGCAAAAAACCCCAAAACTTCTAGAAAACAGGATTTCAATAATAGTTGTTCAATAGATTTGTGTCGGCCAGTCTGTAAATTCAAATCCATTTATTTGAGCCAGTTTTTATCAGAACATACCACAAAGATTAACTGAGCACTTCAGCAACATCTGTGTATACTCCACTACATACCTGTAGTTTTCTCCATTAAACACGCCATATATCCCTAAGGATGTTTTCCATAAAAGTCTGTTGATGGCATTAATTACATCCTTCCCTGGCTGTCAGTTGAATTGTGTGTTAATTTCCCCATGAATTTTCTTGGGACTGATGTTAACTTAATTTTCCTAGGTCACCTTCCTTTTTCTTTCTGAATTTTTGGATGGGAAAATTCACTAAATTTGCATGCCAGAATTAATTATAAAGTATTTTTTTTAAGTTTCTGTCCTGTGTGGTATCCCCACGTATAACTTTTTACACTACTCACGTGAATCTTAAAGACATTAGATGATTTATTGCTTCTCCTGAAAATGGATACAAATGAGCACTGTTGCTTGGGAGTCACACAATAGGTGTATGTTTGGTTTTTTATTTGTTTAAAACTCCATCTGCAGGAGAAAGTTCACTGCATTCTGTTTAGGAGCTGAAAGGAAATGAAACTCTTTGTCCGCTAGACACTTGGTTCTGTCACTTTTTTGTATTGTCACTTTGTATTTGTCACTTTTTTATATTGTTTTCTTCAGTAGCTCTTTGACAGAAGTTGTCAGGAAGAAAATATTGGCAGGGAAAAAAATTAGGGACACAGTAGGGTGGGTTAGCAGTACCTGGCCATAATTTGCGGGGGGGGGGGGGAAGGTATTCTGGTCCTTCTAAATTACGGATATTTTTGCATATGAAAATATATCCATTTAGCAGCTCTCTCTGTGTTTTGATCACCAAAAAGATTACTTTTTTATTCTTAGATATAAGAACCTGTAACATTAATGTGTACATGGCTTTGCACTGCCTATTGATTCTGGTGCCACTGGAAGTCTCTGGTCTCTGATGACATGGGGCTGCTCCTGACTCAAGGGCATGTCAAACATCAACAAATACAAACTAATCAGACTGTGGCTCATTGGAGACTGAGCACGGGTTTCAAAACTTCTTCCCTCAACTCTTCTCTTTTTTTTTTTTTTTGTGTAAAAGGTGAAAAAGTATTGGTACTTACACCATTTAATTTGTTCTGCTCCAGCTCTTCAGCTTTGAGTTGCTGTAATTGCGGTTGAGAATTGAAGTCTCTCGTGCTTGTATTAATACGAATTTTCACTTTAGCTTTTTTATTCCTAACAAGCTGGTACATGCAGGAAAGAAACTAGATTATAGTATTAAAAGTATCATCTGAAATTTGCAGACCATGGATGGACATACAAATCTATAATTTGCAAACAATCAAAATATTTATTTCCTTACAGTAACTATAACTTGAAAACTGTTTGTAGCATCTTTGGCATGCAAATGTACCGACTAGAGAAATTTAAAAGGTACTTAATGAATAGAGCTTGACTGATTTTTATACTCTTCAGGTTTCTTGGATAATTCCCAAATGATGAGAAGGTTTGTCAAAATCTGTTGGAGGTGTGTGTTTAGCATCTGAAATTTAATCCTCCTTTTTTTTCCCCCTAGTCTGACTGATTCCATGTTTGTGTATGCCCTGTACAGTGAGGATCCTCTTATGCTGAGCCAAAACTCATCAACAGTCCATCCCAACATTTGCAAAGACCTTAGGTCATGTTCTGTTTTCCTCCAAATGGTTTTAAATGTTAGTAAGAGTCTTGAATGTGACATAGACATTTACGTCCTCTGCAGATCAGGAAAACATTCAGTGTATTCAGTGTACCTGCTGCATGTGAGAGCCTTACCAAGTTTTCATGCCCCCTCCACAACCCTCCTTTGCATTCCTCAAATACTCAGTTTGCAATAAATCGCAAAAAGTTCACAGTTCTTTGGGCCAAGAGCACTCCAAAACTTCTTGGGTCCAACATACCTCAATATTCAAGAGGGATGTCTTTGTTCCCTTTGTCATCTCAATCCATCTTCTGGTGTTTTACAGTTCTTGACTGAATGATCCAATTTAATACGGATCTGAGAAAGAGCATGAGGCTGCTTAATGCCTGGGAATTAAAAAAAAAAAATCCATGAGGTAGAGTGACAATTAAAAAAAAAAGAAAAAAAACCCAAACAACCAAACCATTGCCTTGGCTTACAGTTTATCTCACTGCTACCAGCTCTTTTTATACTCAGATTAGGCAGGCAGCATGTTGACACAGCCCAGACTGCACGTTCTTACATGAAAAAGCAGCATTTTTAATTAAACACACTGCTGCTTTTTCATAGTGACAAGCCTGCTGCAGTTTACAGTGTTATTCATTCTACTGAAAACTGAATTTCTTATCTTTTTTTCCAACCAAGAGCTTTCTTTCTCAAACTCATAGTTTTCTTTATCTGCAGTATTTGCCTTAGTTCACAAGAGCAGTGTCATATTAAGGTTCCTTAATTTTCCCTAGAAATTATGTGTCTGGTGATTTTTCACTTCCCCCATTGCAGTGAGTCGCTGGTCCAATCCCTCTCCTCTCCTCTCCTCTCCTCACATCAAAGTATTACAAATTGCAAATGTCTTAACAAAGATTATTATAATTATATTGGAGCCAGATGTCCAATTAAACTATTAATACGAATAATGAAATGGAAGAAAAAAATACCCCACCCTAAAACCCCTTTTGTATCCCACAATGTCGGTGAGTAAGCATTTAGCAAGCAAGTTCAAACATAGGCAGAATATTTATGTCCTTCTGTTTATTCCAGCATTTTAGCTACTGCTTAGGGATTAACAATGAAAGCAATGTCTTCTTTGATTGATTTTCTTTAAATTATATTAATTCTTTCTTGGAAACATTTTAATATGAGAGTGATGTTACCAGTCCCTCTCTGCCTTTTGTAATGAAGTAAAAAACCCAAAGACCACTCTCAGCTGTGAAAAGGCTTTTGAGAAAAACATTTTGTAGGCTATGCACCAGCCAGGGTAACTTGAACTGCCATGATTACTTTTTCTTGGAAAATCTGGCGCAAATGCATTGCAAAGTTGTTCATTTAATGTAAGTGTGCTTCTGGGCTTAAAAGTAAATCCAACCCCAAAACAGTATTGATGAATCATAGTCCACAGACATCTGTGTCAACAAGGGAGGCAAGGCTGAACAAAAATGCATTTGCAACTTCTCTCCTTACCTCTAATTTATATAATTTATCAAATGTTTGCTAGAATTTTAATGGATCTAGTAAATCATGCCAAAGATGCTTATGGAGCTAATTTTCTAAAGCAGTTGGAGATTAATATTTTGTTTAGTCTTTTGTTGTATCTCTACTCAAAATAACATCTCCAAATTGCCATGGAAATATGGAGGAAATCATCACCAAAGTCACTGGGTGGTGTTCCTGCTGAAATCAACTTCTTGCTTAGGGGTGCAGGCACCTCCTGGCTTCAAGGGTGTGACATCCCAGGAGCTTTAGTGGCTCCAGTATCTCTGAGCAGTTACTTATGGTGTTCACCACAGACGTTCTCTAGTCACTTGCAGCTGGGTTTGTTTGGGGGACTGTACTGTTAAAATTTTCTCTAGAGAACAGGCTGTGGTCAGGCAGTCAGGTGCTCATCAGAAAGGCTGTTTGCTGAGTACAAGCAGTAGGAGCCTCTTCTCTTGTTGGCTACAGGAAGAGTGTGCTATCCTTTCTCAGGCCGCAAGGGTTCCCATCTGGTAGGGAGAGATTGAGCTCCATGGTGTGTATTGGGACAGTCTCAGCCATTTCGTGGGAAAGGTGATTTCCCAGTCCCACTCTCCCCACCTGTTCAGTCAGCCTAAACTTTGAGACTTCCAGGTCTGCATTTTTAGGGATCCTTTCTTACACTTTCAGTTTTCAGTTAAAGAGGAGATGGGGCAGTAGTATCCACTGGATGCAGACGAAGAGCTGTCATTCTGCATGTCACTGGTTTTGTTTCTAGTTTTGTTTTGTGATTTCAGAGGCAGCCCAGTCTTGACCTCTGCTTAGGCTCAGTGCATAATTGCATTGTCTTTGCTGTCTACGCTGACTGACACCATCCTAGATATTGTTTAAGTGGCTGCAATCCAACTTCCCAGGACCTCTGGAGTATTTTCTGATAATTATTGTTCTACACCCTGAATTAACCAAAGCTAGCCTTTGGTTAAGAGCCCTACTGATATCTTATATCTTAAATACCTCATGGAAAACTCTGGGTGTACCCCTGGGAGTGGGGTCTTTCCCAGTTCGTTAGAGGCACTGGTGCTATGGTCTTGCCACTGGCCAAATTCTGTCTGCTGGTGAGAGTAGTTTTGCAGAGCCTTTGGAAAGTGCCCAAGAGGACAGCAAATGAAAATCACACTGCCTCACTGTTTCCTCTCTGAAACAGTATACTTTGCCAGTCTTTGGTAAAGTATTTCCACTTAGCCCACTAAGCAGCTCAGAGAGCAAAAACAATAAATCATAGGTGCCAGTGATGGTGGGAGAGGGAAGAACTCTGCTCCAGCTGCCTGCTTGACTTCATTCTCAGAATCTGTGTTTTAAACAGCAAAATAATGTTTATCTTAGCCATCACTCAGATGGAGGGGATGCCCATCAGCAGGTTTGTAGCTGCTGCTAGGGAAACACAGGAAGGAACACAATTCCCCAGTCAACTTTGTGCCCATGGTGCCAATTTTCATTGAGGTGCAACTGAGCCGGAAGCTGAAATTCTTCAGGGACAGGGCACGGTTCAGAAAAAGCAAGGACAGCAGCAGCGTTGCCTGTTGGTGATCCCTGTAGAGGTTTACCAAACTGACCTCTTCTTAAGGGAAACCCACTGATGAAATTCATCCTCTTCCTCCTTTGCTTTGCTAAAAATTGCTGCAGGTGATGTTTTTTAAATTAATACATTATTTGAGTGAAAGAAGTGATGGATCAGAGCTGGAGTTCTTTCTACTCCCACTTCAGATATTATTTCAAAGATTCTTGCATTGATTGATTTTGGCAAAACTGTGTGGTTCTCTCTTGTGCAGATGTTATTTCATGCTATTTTGGAACCAAAGCAAGCTGCAATACAGCTATACTGAGAATCTTTGTTATTGTTTTATACACCAGCAGAAAAGTGATGGGAACTGTCCTCAAATAAACTTTTATTCTAGAGAACAGTACCACATGGAGATCACTGAACAGCCAGGAGCCACTGTTTATGAGACATTATTTGATTTTTTAAATTTGATTTCTTCTGTTTCAAGCAGAAATCTGTGAACCAGAAATCAAAGAAAATTTTATTTCAGAAGCACCTGAATGCCATATATTTGAAGCGAAGTATTTTACTTAGCAGCTGCTCCAGAGGCGAGTAAATATTTTACCTAGACCTGCTCCCTGATATTGCTGTTGCTGGCTACAAGGTCTGTGAAGCAGCAAGGGAGTACCTGGTGTGTTTGTCCCCTGGGCATCCGTGCTGCACAAATTGCTTCAGAGTAGCCCAAAACTTCCAGCTCCTCCATCCCAGCTGTCTCATGGGAACACTGGCATTTTTAGGACTGCTATGTCCACCTCCTACAGGATGTTATTGCACTAGAGGCTGGAGTAGAGTGTGGTCAGGTTCTGAACCTTGAATTCATTAACTGGGTACCCCGGGACCCAGAAGAGTATTCAAGAAATCAAATTCTCAAAGTAACTGGTCCAAAGTGAAATGTCAGACTTAGATTCTGCATTACTTGTTGTAAGGTTTCTGCAGACAGCATTTTAAATTATTTAGCTTGAAACAGAATTTGGATGTCACAAACGGGGAATGTTTACACTGTCTTAGACGTATCAGGCATAGCTTTTTATTTACAGAGAGATTTATAAAACAAACCAGTTACCTCCAAATATGATACAGCACTATTGACTCTGAATAGTTCCAACTCATGCCTAGCAGGGTTGACTTTGATTTATAAGGTAATTCTGAAGAATGGTTTAATTTGGGTTTTCCTTCCTGTAGCTAAGCTGCAGGTATCTGACAAAAATATTCCTGAGGTAAATGTTACTACTCACAATCCCTGTATTGTCACTGCAAATTATTCACCTTTGTATGTTTTAAGGGTGGTAAAAAACCATTAGAAATAATATGAACGTTTTCTTACAATAGCATTATGCATCTAATTCCTCTCTTCCTGGTGACATTCTCAGACCTGTAAGGTGACTGGATCTTTTCCAGGCCTTCCATACAGCTTAGAGAAATCTTCCTAGCAACTCATTACTGAGTTACAATAAGCACGATACACTGATTAGACTAATAGTTGGCTTGGACTATAACTTACAGGCTCTCCTACTTTAATTTAGATGCATGCAATATGGAGTGTAACATCCATACAATTAAACAGATTCTTTCTCAGAAATTGCCCAGCAGGGATAGATGATCCCCGTTCAAATTTTCTGTTGAAAATTACAAAGATATGAGAACTGCAGTTTTAGTTTCTTTTTTCTTTTATTTTTTTTCCCCCACAGCTGAGGAATATGTCTGCAAGCCTCAGGATACATACATTTGTCTCTGAACTTCTTTTGTGTGTGTTAAGAATTTGACTACAGAGCCAAGCTGAATTTACACTACACAGTAAGATTCAGAGATATAACAGTACTGATCTCTGTTGATGTCAAGAAAAGACTTGCAAATGCCGTAGGACTGAACTCTGAATAATTTGCAGGACATTCATATAGTTTTGGAAATTTCAAGGTAAAATCATAGTCTTAAGGATAAGAATTTTACTGACTCCATGCTGTAAAAGCCTGCTTTCAGATTGATTTGACCTGCAAGAATGTCTTTCACATATTTGTTATTTCATAGCTCAAGACATATTTGTTGTCTTCCTCTTCTGGTAGTTTTCATTTTGGTTCTAGGGACAAATGAAGAAACAATCTTCCAGCAGAAAATCTGATGAGCCTGGTATCATCTAGGGAGGGACCTGAACACCTAGTCCTGGCTTAACTGCATGGTCTCACCTGTGTATGCTTTCCTAGCTGAGCTGGGCTTCTAAGCTATAAATGCAGAACAGACATTGCCAAGAAACTAATCCATAATCTACAGGGGTGGGTGTCCCCTCCTTTTCTGTTCTTTATAAACAGTCTCTCATTTCAGTGGTGTGTCCTTCTGTGATGTTCAGCACACAGTATCCAGTTTTATCTTTGCATCAGTTACCTGGTTGATGGTTTCCCATTGTTCTGAAAAAACTAAGTATTTTATTCTCTCTTGAGACACTTTTACTTACTATCTTTTCAAGCTGCTTCCTTGAGCTGAAATCCCTCCAGAGAGTTCTTAGAAGGTCAGGTCTGGTTTATTTTTAAAAATGCAGTATTCAGCTAATTCCCAACAGTTATTTAATACTTGTGAACTTCTCTCTTTTTTTCCTCTCCGCTCAGGCCTGCTCTGGCCATTTCTGTTACACTTCAGTCATGGGAATGCTGAAAATCAGGGATTGGTTCTCAGGCTGCACCAAGAGTGGGTTGTGACCTGGGTGTTCATCAGATGCAGATGAGGCTCACAGAATAAACTCTCTTCACCTCTTCTGAGATTTCCAGGCCCTGGAAGCATCTCCCTAGTGGTCTACACAGGTGATCTAGAGACAAGTTGCTTTTAGCTGCTTATGCACCAGGCCAGCCACTTTGATATCACAATATCACCAGGCCAGTATATAGCTGGGTCTGGGTTTTAAGCCCAGTTGCTCTTAAAAGAATGACAGCTTGTTCAATTACAAGTTAAAAAAAAAATACAAAACAAAACCATCCACCGACAGACAGGTTTGAACTTTTTGGGGTGACTCCTGCTTTTGTTTAGGTACATGAAACTCATTTCTTTAAGGTAAAATACACTTGGGAATTTTCATCCTCTGCAGAGTGTATAAGACTGTGGTGCATTTGGCAAGCAAATTTCTACTTCTAAGTGAAAAACTAATTAATTTAAAGAACTACACAGGGGGTCACAACTTGAGGAGGTAAAGTGTTGCAGTGGTCTGTGTTTTCATGCTCCATGATGATATTTACAATGCCCAGGAGCAGGGTGCACCTGCTGGTGTCCCAGATGCTGGCATGGATAGACTTCAGGAGGAGTTCACACATAGTCCTGGATTCTTAATAGTTACTTTGGTGTTGATCTAGAGAACAATTTGGGCTTTCTTTTAAGTAGAGCTGTAATTGTGAATACAGCTCTGTTAGTAGGTTTGGCAGGTAATGGGCTTGTTTCCCTCCTCCTCCTCCTCTTCAGTCTAATCTAAATTCTCAGCATCTAATGAGCATCTGCTCGTTCTTCTTTTAACTCTGTAAGATTTCAAGGTGTCTACAAGTTTGCCATCGTGGCAACTTCTGGATTTAGTGAATAGTACTGGCACAGACTGAGGCATCATGAAGGGAAACCCAGACAGACATTGAAAATATAAATTCTCTGTCATGTTAATGTTCTTTCTCCTGGTGTCATCCTTTTCTTTCCCCACCTGCACCTCAAACTCCCACTCTAGAGAGGCTTCCTTTGTGCATGATTAGTCACAGCTTCTTCCTGCCAAAATAAACCTACCTACATTTTTATTGTTATCATGTCTGAGTGCCCTGGAATTCTCTCTGACTTTGTTTGAGCAGTTCATCCCTTCTCATTTCTTTCCTTCTTCTTTGCAAGTAGAAAGTATTCATTACAGGGTGTGAGAGGCCAGGAGAGGTCAGTAGAAGTTGTAGTGCCCTTTCAATCAACTGTTTATTAACAGTAGGTAACATTTTTGCAGAGCTGTGCTCAATATTGAACCTTCTCAGGGCCGCTTTAGAAATCATGCATCTTTTGTGAATTTTGCTTTGCAGAGCTATATCCAGCAAAACTGAAATGACTAACGAAAATATTTCATCCTGTAACTCTAAAATTTCACCCATCATGTGGTTTTGAAGGCAGCTTATGACTATAAAAGTACTGCAGAGCCATGCTGCCTTACAGAATGCAAGAAAAAAAAGGCCCATATTTAACCTAGATAGTATTTTCTTGTAAATATTATGAAAATTTGTTCTCACTTCCCTCCTAAGAAACAGCTTTGAGTGTTCAAACTGAATTGCAAAGAGTTGTTGGGCTGTAAGTAGATGGAAGGATGGACACAAATAATAACACAGCTACAGAAGCCTCAGTGGTAGACTCTAGAAAATTGCATCCTCAAGTGTAGATAGAGGTGGAATCTGCATTAACATTTTTTAATTCATACATCTTTTTCTCAAAGAGGTTGATTTGTCAAAGGTCTTCCAAACTTAGGGAGTATGATCTGAGGTTATTAAGCCTTTTAGAACACAGACTGAAAGTCTCCTTATGGTGGAGGAAGGGTGGCCCAACACACAATCTAAGCAGCTCATTTGAGAGTACTGGAAATCTCTGGTTGTTGCAAGTCACTTCAAGATGACTGAATGGAACTGTCATCCGAAGGAGTCCTTAGGCATGAATATTCTTGCTGCCACATCTCAGCTGGCCCAAAGGACTACACAGAGTAAAAGAACAAGCTGAGTTGGAAGGGACCCACAAGGATCATGGAGTCCAACTCCTGGCCCTGCACAGGAGTGTCCCAAGAATCACAACCTGTGCCTGAGAGTCCAGAGGCTTCTTGAACTCTGTCAGGCTTGGTGCTGTGAGCACTTCCCTGGAGAGCCTGTTCCAGTGCCCAACCACCCTCTGGGTGAAGAACCTTTTCCTGATATCCAACCTAAACCTCCCCTGGCACAACTTCAGGCCATTCCCTCAGTCCTATCACTGGTGACCAGAGGAAAGAGATCAGTGCCTGCCCCTCCTCTTCCCCTCACAAGGAAGCTGTACCTGCTCAGTGCAAATATTCAGACGGGCTGCGTGCAGGGAAATCTGCCGTATTTAGTAATGATTTTTTCTGGGTTTGTTTTCGAAATAAATGGGAAATTAAAGTGAGACACAAATGTCAGGAGACAAATCTTGTGCCGTTCTGAACAAAATCTGCGAGCTCTCACAGTGGTGAGTAGAGATTTACCCACTGAGCAGTGGCGAGAGGGGGAGCTAAGTAAGGAACTACCCGACCTTGTCCGCTACTTAAAACCATCAGGGGTGCTCGGGGAGGGCGGCGTCGGCCCCAGGGATGTTCCCCAGACCGCGAGCATCTCCCGTGGGGAAGCTGCCGGGAGCGCTGCCTTTCGCTGGCCGTGCATCGCCACCTGGTGCCTGGCGGGGAGAGGAGCCCTCAGGCCCGCCTTTGCCACCTTGGTCGCTGCCAGGGCACCTTCCCCTCCGCTGTGCCAGCCACGAATCCCTCGGCGAGCCCGGCAGCAGCGGGGCGAGAGCCGTCGGGAAATGCCGCTAAAACGCGGCGGGTTGCTTTCCAAGGGGGATGATGGTCTTGGGCTCGAAACTGGTGCTGTGTTTGCTGTCCTGTCCTCCCAGTTTTAGGGTCTTTTTCCTCTTTGAAGATGGTCTTCTCCACATTCATTCTGTGTCACCAAATCCAGTTTTTCCCTTAAAATGTAGGGGAAAAGTGGAGCTGTTGATCTGAGAAGTATATATATACATTTAAGCACTTGGTGAAGCATTGCTTAATGTTGGAACAAATCCCTTACTTTCACCTACGTGATGATTTCCCTTGTATAAAAAGGCATAAATAACATAAGAAATTAATTGAAATTAAGAAAAATTACGTAATTCTGCTCATACATCACAGATGATGGCATACTGTGCCAACAGAGAGAGACAGAGCCTAAATGAATTGAGACAATCTGACTGCAAGACGCTCATTCTGACTTCCAAAAAGACTCAGGATATTTTTTCTTTGTTCAGAAATAAGAGGACAAACAAACTAACACACAAAAACCAGCCCAGTACCTTAGCATGTTGAAACAAAGAAACCAGTCAAACTTTGGGATGTCTGAAGGAATCACAAGAGCCACAAAACACTCCTGAGATTGTGGATAAATAGAGAAGACACCCAAGACCTTAAATATAGTAACTGAACGAACTGGTTATTTTTGCCAAAAGTATCTAATCTTTGAGAATCAAGGAAGAACTCTTTGTGAGGTAAAGTTACTACATGTTAGAAGCCCAGCTGAAGGTATAAAATATATACATTGATTAATGATTTTATGTAGCTAAAGAGCAGTATGAAATCTCCTGGTGTTCATTGCACTTCAGTTTGAGCACATTAATTACACCAATTAGAAAATCAGCATGATAAGCCTTATTAAAAAGTAGCAACATGTTTTAAAAAGATAGTAATATTTTATGTTTTAGTCTTATATTAATATTTATTATATTAAGTATTTTGTTATTATATTTATTTTATTATTTTATTATTTTATTATTAAGTATTTATTGTATTAAGTATTTTAAAATAATAGTTCTAAAATTTTTGTCTGATCCCCAGAAAACTACACATATGGTAAAGTTAGCTATGACTACAGATGTTTAGCTGGAAGGATTTCCTGGAAGTGCAACATTAGCAAATCTTCTCTCTTTAAATCTGGCTGAAGGTCCTGTAAACGCCTCCCAGTACAATGCTCAGTGCCCACTGCGGAACAAGCTTAGAATTATGGTCAGTGTCTCATACACCCTTTGGGAAATCAGAACAAAGGAAACCCATTTGGACTACTTGTAGAAGCACAAGGCTACAATAGAAGACAGTTGTATTGTGAAGAACTAAACAGAAAAAAAGCCACTCTTGGAGGAGATTAATTCTAGACTCAAATGAACTAAGAAACCATCACCTGTAAACAATATTACTGCTTGAAAGATACATGCATCTGTTCATTGCCTAGAGGCACAAACAAGTCATATTGGTGGTCAAAAATCTGGTTGTATAAATAAAAATAATTGTAGAGGGAGCAGTGAGGAAAGAGCCATGGCTTTTCAAGAAATCTACATAATACTGTAATTCTTACATGTACTGCTTAATTCTGTAAGTCCTGCATTATTTTAATGGCAGTTAATGAACTCAATATATAAAAGTAACAAAAAGCAAAATTATTTTTCATTTCATAACTTGCAAGTGTTAAAGTAATCAGAGTATTAAATTTCAAAGATGAATAACTACAAAACGGCCTCTGCTGAATTAAAAGAGCTTTAAGTATTTGCACTCTCCTCTGTTCTAGTCTTTATAACTAATTGTAGACTACTTTTTTTTTCTTCATATCATACAGAAGAAGACAAGAAAAATGGCTTCTGTAAGATACCTTCATGATTAAAGGTAGTGGGATGAACCCTGTCCGTGATGAAGAGTGAATCTGCTAAGTGAATGGATGATCACAGGCTCAGGGAGGCTCCAGGGAGCCGGGTGAAGGTCACCAGCCCATCATAGTTTGTCTTGCACTAGGGCACTTTTCTCAAGATCTGCCTCCAAACATTATAGAGGTTTAGTAGTTGAGGGAAAAAATTATTTTAAAAAAAGTTTCAAAAAACCCAAACCCAAACCAAACTCCTGCATGTAGTTTATTCAGCAAGTTAGTTCATTTAAACAGCTGAGCAGTAAACTCAACAAAACAATATTGCTTCCCCTTATTTCAGCTTAAGCTTGTAAGTCTACAAGTAGCTGCAGTTAAATTCATTAGACGATCTGTACTATTCACTACCATCTTGTATTAGTATTAAGACAGAATGCAAAACAGGTCCCAAAAATGCAGGCATCATCCAGTCTGAACCACCTGTTCAGTCCTTTCATTCCTTGGTTTTACTGGCACTCAAGCTGTGACTGAAGCATCCATGCACAGAGACGTCCCATCTCCTCCAGGAGAAGATAAAGTGATTACATACAGAAAGGCACTTTCTACTCTTAACAGTAGCCACATTCTGTCATTTTCAGGTAGTTTTGGGCTGCTCAATTGCCCAGTCATCATGAGCCTAACAAAGTGGCAGGGTACTTGTGTTCCCTGGGCAGAGCCAGATGTGGTCTCCTAGACCACTTGCTGTTCTCTATTTTGCTTTTGCAGTTGTTTTTATTTCACAGCTTTACTTTAAGTGTAATTGGGTTTTGCTCTCTTACTGCTGGAACACCAAGGAATGGAAAAGACATTGCAAAACCAGA
The DNA here is from genome assembly GCF_017639235.1 of Corvus kubaryi. Classification (NCBI taxonomy): domain Eukaryota; kingdom Metazoa; phylum Chordata; class Aves; order Passeriformes; family Corvidae; genus Corvus; species Corvus kubaryi. Next base: position 13,495,096 of record NW_024582059.1, read on the forward strand.
ATGAAATAGCTGTTCAGGAATGAGACTACAAAGTTCCTTTTCTTTTTCTCAGATCTCTCCTCAAAGGGGCTCCTACCAGGTAGAGTTTCAAGAACAAAAAACACCAGCCTGCACAGAAAGCAATTAGGGCTACTCTGTGAAAATACATGCATCTTAGAAAAGCTCATTTCAGTGTGTGGAGAATCTGTCATTTGAGCTGTTCATAGACCCATGACTCTCACTGTTTTGCTGTTGGCAGATCACTTACTCATGGTAGTTTTCTTTTGCAAAGACCAAAGGTACAGTATGGCATGGCTGTGTCAAGGTGTGGCACAGGGCTTGGAACAAGGCCTGCAACCCTCACCTGGAGAAACAGCATTGCTGACAAAGGACGACTGGTGGATTATCTGGCTTTAAAAAGTCTGTGCAGATTACTACAACTAGGAAGGCTGTGGTTTCTGTGGCCTCAAACCTGCCTCATCTTTGGGCCAGGACAAATGTTTGTGTAGTTGGGTGACAGGTGAGACTCTGGGAGCTGAAAAATAGCCTTGCCAAAACCAATGGGAAGATTTATCTTTCAGTCTGCTCAGTACTGCAAAATATTCACAGAAAAGCTTGTGCTGGCACAAGGAGGGAGTGTGGAAACAAACAACAGAGGAGAAGGGCAGGACTGCCTCTTTTGGTGGCTGTGCTTGCTTAGGTAGGCTGCAAGTGTCCTCTGAAGTGCAGCCAAGGGCTAGTCATCTGAAAATGTTTGAGTCACTGCACAGCCCAGCTTGATTCCCTCTCCTTTGGAAAACACAGCTCAGGCCGTCAGTGCTGTTAGGGAATCTAAAATTTGGAATGTTTCCCGTGTCTGGATACTTACTTCAGAAGGTAACCTTGAGTAAATTCGGGGAGAAAACAATCAGACTGGGTGACACGCCATCACTGCTGGTTGTGTTAAAGTCTTTGTCAGCTCAGCATACAGAGAAACAGCACCCTTGAAGGTTCAGCTTTGCTTGTTAGTACCACTGAAATGGGAGCAGGTTTGTACACACCATGATTTGCTTTTGGCTGCTGGCTCTTAAAGCCATGAAATCTTTGGCTCGTTTCTCTTGCTGTAATGTTTAGGACAGGGTTACATGGATATTCCCTCATTGAAGAGAAGGAACTGAGACACAGACATTGGTCTGCTCTGGTGTCAAGGACTTTGTGAAATATTTGCAGGAAAGCTGTGATATTAACTGTGTCATTAACACAGAGGTACTGTAAATCTGAATGAGTTGATGTCTATCCACCACAAACATTTTTATTTCACATGTACCGATGGGATGAAAGCTTATAGCTTCCTTTAAATAAGCAGGTAATTTATCTTGCTTAGACTGTAGAAGTGCATGTTTGCAGACAGCTCTTTAGAGGGTCACCTTTAAAGGCTGCCCACCACCTCATTTGTCCAACCTGAGAGATTATCAGTATGAAAGGAAAAAACACAGTGCTAGGAAGGTTTCACTGTATGACATTGTGACCAGACCAAAGGTTTCTGCTGAAGTTAATCTGTGTTATTCTGTAATAAGTATCAGCAATGAGCCAAGCAAAAAATGCCTGACGTTAACTGGAGCCAGTCTAACCCGGTGATCAGCAATATTTAGCAGATCACTGCAGAAAGATTGCCAGGGGTGTGGAGGGTGTGAAACAGCTGCCTGATATGCAGCAAACTGCAATGGCAGCAGTAGCAGCAGCTGGGAAAGCCACTGTAGTACAATCACTGAAAAGGTCCAAGACAGGCTGTAGACATCTATAATGAATTAGTCTGGAATGAAGAGATAAAGACGACCTTGTAAAATCACTTCAGAAGTAAGAGCAAACAATTCAAAGCAGTACCTGCAAGGAGTGTAATCTTAGCACGGAAAAAAATCAAGGTCATTCTAACTTTGCAGCAAAGGTTTCCTTGTTTCAAGAAAGGCAGCAAAACACTTTGTGTGTGAAGCATGTCAGAAAGGTTTTGACAAGAAGTGTGAAAGGAAAAGGCTCTTCACCTTGAGCCAGTGAATAGGGACAGGACTTACAAGATCAGTATTCATTAACTGCAGTTATGAAGGGTAAAGTATGATCAGAAGTGATGGAGTTACACAGCTGATCATCACCCACCCCTTAACAGTGGTAACTCCTGTGAAAGTTGATGGGCATCGTGATCCATGGAAAATAAAGCATATACAAAGACAGTGAGACAATAGGCAGAAGTAAGTGTACTCTCGCAAGACTAAGCTTGAGTTGTATCCTCAGGTACCTACTAACCAAGATTGAAATTTAATATTCTAGTCCAATAGTGATGATTTTCCTGTTACCTTGAGAGTTTATGGTTTAATTGTCTGAATGTATGAAAGCATTCCAATCTAAAGACAAGGCATGATTTAGCCTTGGGGCTTCTCCCCAAACATATGTTGTCAGTAAAAAGCAAAAATTCAAAATAAGTTTATGTTTCAGAGCCTGATTTGACGCTTGATTCTTCCAGCATGTTCCAATCATCAACCAAAATATACGACTTCAGTCATCTTCAAAACAACCTGTTTAGGAGTTTTATAGAATCCAAAGGTAACAGAACTTAAATGAAAATATGAATACATGTTCGACTGCTGCCAGATGAAGAGGTTGATGCTGAAGAGAATAAAGGGTCCTTCCTTCCTTCTCTTCCTTCTCTTCCTTCCTTCCTTCCTTCTCTTCCTTCCTCCCTTCTCTTCCTTCTCTTCCTTCTCTTTCTTCTGAGGGAGGGTGTATTTTCATAGATGGGGACCTCCCAAGAGCTTTATACTTCACATATATGTGTAACATCTAAGAAGCCAGAAAAGTGCTGGGCTGGTGAATCTGGAACAAAAAAGAAACATCCATCAGATGATACATGTGCATAGCTCTGAGCTCGTATCTCATGTCTTTTATGCTCGGTTAGTCACCAATAAGTACACCAGCAGTTGCCTCACACACGTTCAGTCAAGCCCCTACTGTGTCCTCAGAGCACTTGACAGTTTTGGGTTGCTCTTGCCTTTATTTGAATTTCATTGAAAATAGGTTAGAAAAGGTGTTTTTGTTGGTCTGGGTACATGGAGAAATACAGCCCTAGTAAGAGTCACCCTGGTATCTAGAACAGTGCAACAGGGTGTGTCTGAGAACCAGGCTGCAGAAGAGCATCAGAATGCTTCCCTTGAGAGGGGCACAGAGTGACACAAAGCTGTTGTCTCATTACAGAAAGAATCATAGCAGGCTAAGCTGAGAAAACTAGAAAATGTGAAATTATATAAAATAAGGTGTAAGTGTTAATCAAGAGCTAATTACCTTCTGTAAGCAACTGGATCACAGATGTTCTGAGCCTCACAAAAAGAGACAGGAATTTGTGAGGTAACAACAACAGCATTACAAAACCTGTGTTACTGTCTGTTTCAGTTTAGTGTCATTCATGCATTTTATTTTTTGGAAAGCAGACCTAGGGAAAACAAAGTGTTGCTGCACTGAAGAGTTACCACCAGTTCCACTTTGTGACTGAGGTGGCTGGTGCATGAGGCCAGTCTAAGGCTGCACAGAGAAATACAAATGTGGAGGCTTTTATTTGTCTTTTCTGTTTGAATGCATGAACTTTCATGTAGAATTAGAGGAAATTTCAGCACAGGAAAAGGAATTGGGCACCTGGAATGGGAGCTAATAGATCTGGGGAGGACCTCCAGTCACTTTGTGTTACAACTCTCCTGAACAAACCTTTTACTATAGTGGTAGTAAACACTGTTTTAATACCACTCTGGTGGGTTATCCTCATGCTCCTGTTGGATGACTATTCTGGAAGCTCAGACCCAGCACTGAACCCTCAAAATACCCAAGTGAAATTAATTTATAACTGGTTGGTCCCTGTTTGATTTGCTGCCAGTACAGTCCAGTAGTTTCAACAGCATTCTCCATTTGCAGCAGGTACCATTTTGCAGTTTTCCTGAGGAAAAATCCTACCCTCTTCTAGCTTTCATTTTACCAGCTAGATAAGCTATGCTCTTTCAGTTTTTTTCCTCATGGGTTGCCTGCAGGCATGTAAAACTGTAAGCAAAAATACAGGGAAAACACTGAGAAAGAAAATTTCTATGCAGACATAGAGGAGTGGAAGGGGTTGTTTCAAGGGAAGTAAGAACAGAGAAGAAAAGAAAACAAAAATGTCTGGACAGAGTAGTATAAGGCAATGTGCAGCTCACAAATTTGGCTAAACCTTCTAACCTGATTTCTTTGTAACATGATAAAAAAAATTGTTGATGTATAAACATTCTTCATAAAACTGGAAGACGCAGAATTGTGAAGAACTGTTTCTTTTCATCTTTAAGGAGTGATCTGCTTCTTCTGTGCCATTTTGAGAAAAACAAATTTGTAAACACTTGATCAGAAGACTGCAGTGAACCAAAAAGTTATGGGTATAACTAGAAATAGTTGCTGTTTCTGTGTAGAAAACTGTTGTCCTGTGCTTCACTATCATTCCTGTACTCACCTGCCAGTCAGATGTGCTGATGACAAACTTGTGATAGCAGACCCTGCTGGAGCTGATGATGTCTTTTCTGATGTGATACCTGATTCATTTTGCATCCACAGAAAACCAGAAGTGCTTTCTTAATTGCTTTGCATTATTCAGAAGCAGGAAACAAAATAGCAGGCTGATTTAGTACCGGTGCTTGTTGCCCTCTCCATATTTGTACTATGGCCAGACTACTCCACAGCAGGTCCCTCGAGTTTTTTTGAAGATGTAATTTTGTCTAAGTGCATGAATTCGTGCATTTGGGCTGCAAGGTCTGACAATGATAAATGGCAAAACTCTGTTTAGCTCAAACTAAAAGCAGACTGGGGTAGGGATTCAGACCTTCCTTGGTTTTTTGCATATCATGCTTCCAAAATTGTTGATGTGGTCCTGTACTCAAGCTGTGTCCTGTCTTCACTGCATTGTAGTTGGATCAACAGGAAGAAGTTACCTGGAGGTTTTGTCATTGCTTGAAAAGCATAAGAGAGTGTGGGAAAACCTAGGCATTTTCCTTTTTGAATGTGTCTTGATTAAGCAATAAAGGTTATGGAGGTTCTTCTAATCTTAAAATAAATGTCTGGAAAAAAATACAAAAAAAAAAAAAAAAAAGGACTCTTTAGAGATGAAAACTACCTAAAGTGCCTCCAAAAGTGCAAAATAAAGAAATAAGTCCATATTTGGAAGTAAATATATCATGTAAATAGATCCATTTCACTCAGAGACTTCCATTTCTGTTTTTTACACAGAAGTTAACTCCCTCTTAAGCAAATTACATTTCCAGGCAGAAGGTGTGTCACAAATGTAAAACTAACCAAGTGCAATTTGCATTTGGAACTGATAATATGAAAAAAAAAGTGCATTTCTATGGTTTATTCAGCCTTTGTCAGATCTTTTGTAGCACTGCAGACAGCATCAGTGTAGCACCATTATTTTCTGTAAATGTGCTATTTTCCTCTGCAGTTGTTACACAGAGTTCACAAGAGAACAACAAAGTGATCTAAATATGCCTTTTGCAGACAGTGTTTTATTCCAACATGAAGCTGCTCACTGGGTATAGATGGAAAAGTGTGAATTTTGCTCACAGTGTATATTGTGCTTCTGTGATTTTCCAGAAAACCCAGTAACTGCTTTTGTTTAACATATATTTAAATGCATGTCAAGCAGAGCAAAGAAAGCTATTCCAACCTTTCTGCTTTGAGGAACAGCTACAAAATCTTTGACCATCTGTATATGGGGAGAGGATTCCTAACCTGAGCTCTTGGTTGAAGGATATTGGTAATTTGGAGAAAACCAGGCTGATGACAGCAAGAATTTCACATTAATCTGCCTGAAAAATGGCATTTACCTTTTGTGTCAATTGTATTTGTCGGCTTATTCTCTTTATAAAATTTATAAATTTATGATCTTTATAAAATTTAATAATAATAATATTCTGATTGCTATTTATTTTAGTAAAAAAGGATAATAAATTGCACTAGGGGGATATTAAAAAGGATATTAGGAGATTATGGAATAATGATAAAGTAAAAATTGCTGCTGCTCAGGCAGATATTAACCATGCAAAGGAAATTGGAACAGTCTTGTGGAGGAAAAAAAAAAGGAAGAGGAGAGTGCTGTAAAGAGAATGGGATTAAATTCAGCACAGTTTGCATCAGTTTTCAATGAGTATTGCACCAGAGGCTTCTCTGGCCTATAGAAATAAATAGTTGAGCATTGAACTGGGTAAAAAAGGTTCTACAGGTTTAAAAAGACAGAGGGAAATAGGATATTCTCCATCCCAGAGCTCTGGCTCTAGGTGTCAAAGATTTAATTTTTTATTTTAAATGAACACCGAATCAAGGTGCCATATATACCATGACCATCAAAAAGCAAATGCATAGCTTCTTTTAAAGAGAAAGATTAAAAAACCAGTTGCACAAACATTGCATCCTGTCATCTGACCTCAGAATGCACGAAATTCTGAAACCTGACAGAGAAAAACAGAAACTTTGAGCAGTGGTATATAGCAGATTGAAGCCAAATCGGTGAGACATACAATTTTTTTTTTAGAGATGAGAAAGTAGAGCAGTTTTCATCTACTTACACTTAGAGCACAGTATTTGATTTCATACCACCAGAAAAAAAAAAAAAAACACTATTTAAAATGAGGGAGACAAGATTTAACAAAAAAGAAGTATGAAGCAGATAAAAAACTGCTCAAAGGACACAGGGCAGTGGGTATCAGGAGACAGCCTGCCTGGGGAGGTAAAAAGGGGCAGGTTTGGGGATGGTGTCTGTGGGCCTTCATGGTTGTTCAGATGAGCTGTTATCACATAACCTGGCAATTATTGCTAAGCGTTTGGTACTGCATGACATGAACTCTATTTGTGTATTCCAGGTGCTCAGAACACAGAGGTGCTCCTGTAGCAGGTGGCATGTGTGGCATCTCTGGTGGCAGTGCCACAACTGGCCACATGCATGTTCTTCAGGGAAGCCGGACAGCTTCCAAGTGGGACTTGCTGGCCGAGTCCAGGGCAAATGCCATGCTAAACAGCCAGTCTCTTAAGCACAGAGCTACTTCCTGAGCTCCATGGAGAAGCTGAGGAAGGCAAACAGCCTCTGTCTTGAGACAGGTGAGACAGAGATGACTCTGAAACAGAGCAGGCCAGCACTGTCACCAGAACATTGAGTTGGACACGTTGCAGGGTCCACACTCAGCATTTAAAGAAGGCTTTGACTGAGCTTCTCAGTTGTTAGCATCTTTGTATGACTGGTGTCCCTTAGCAAATGAGACAAACATCTGCCCTGATGTTGCCACTTTTCCACACATTGCAACAAAGCATGAGATCTTTACTAATCACTTCACTTGGCTGAACAAGACTATTCCAGTGAATGGCAAATAAACAGAACATAACAAAGAAAGGATTCTGTAAAGTTATTATCACTGAGCTTGAATTTTAAGAAATGTAAAAATGAGGAAAGGCAGACTATTAATTCCATCTAAATGACTGGCCTGATTTCTATTCTAAAAATCTATTTTAACTCCATGTAATCACAATATTGCGTTGATTAGCTCACTGAAATGTCATCTTATTAGTGGTTCAAAAGGTTGCATTTAATCTAGCTGATTATGCTAGTGCATCTCTGAGTAGTTAGTTCTCTACTGTTGTGGCTCCTAATGAACTGCCTGTGCATTAAAATTCACCAAATAAAAGTTACTACCTGGCTTATTCTTATTTGCTCTAGTGTTCTGCACATTTGTCCTTTATTTGAAGTCTTACGTGAACTTTCTATTGCTAAAAAGCCACCAAACTCCTTGTAGCATATGCTTTCTGTATGTCAGCATGTATTTTCAGTCTTCCCAATTAACAACAAATAAACAAACAGGTTTTCTTCCCATGGATACCAGTGGAGCTTATTTCTGCTCTCTCACTCTGTTGATTACCTACTCGATGAAGAGTGCCTGACTTAGTCAGTAGCTTCACAGTTCTATTTGCAGAAAGAAATTACAGCTGCGAGACAGGCTTTGCAGTGATTTCACTTTCTTTCAATGCTTATTTCTCATATTAATCCCTATTAAGACAAGTAATTGTTTATAGAGAGCAGCTTTAATAGCAGTGCTGAGTTTTTTCACTCTGCCTTTGCTTGTGTATTGAAAGCCACTCAACTGTGGAAGATTACATTTCCATCTGGAGACTTGTGCCAAGAGAAAAGGAAGGTCATCCCTTGCAAATGGACAACAAAAGCACTTCATGCAGCAATTGCTGGTTTGCTACAAGTGTTAAAAGCCAGGACAATGGAGCTATGGCTGGTAGGAAAAAGAAAATGTGGAACAAAAGAGCAATTTTAGTCTGCTTATAAGGAGGTTGCAACTGAAGCCACTGTGATTACACCAGGGGCTGTATTGAGCTGAATTGAGCTGTGATGTCTTCAAAGAAACAAGCTGGATCTGGGAAGGATAAAAAGTGAAAGTATTTGGTACAGCCATTAGTGCATTAGCTGAACAGTGACATCTTTTGCCACCCCTCTCTCAGCACCTAACATCAAAGAAAGCTGGGAGAGTGCAATGTATCCATCTTTCTGCTGCCCTCCTCACTACTGGTCTAATTTATTTTCCTGTATCAGGAAGAGAAACACCTGCCCCTACCCTGTCCAGAAGAGGCTCAGCCTTGCAGGTCTCTGTGAGGGGGGGAGAGTGTTGTGAGTCTAGAGCTGTGCAGTAGAAATCAGGAATGCTTGCACACATTTTCCAGATATTTATTGCCTGTGTGCTTAAGGCTGCATTTGCTGTGGCAGTTCCTGAAGCTGTTCTAGATACACCTGAGGGGATGAAGAGTTAAACAGTTAAATGGCAGTTTGCAGTCAGTGAAAATAGGGAAAGGGAAAGGACCTGGGGGAATGAGCTGGTTTTCAACCTCGAGATCCACCTCCAGCTACCAGCGTGAGATGGCCTAAACTGCTCAGTGCTTCCTCACAGCTCAGGGGAATCTTGATTATGAAACACTGCCAGAGTGATGTTCGGTGCACCCTCTGCTCACTTGAAAAGATGAGGCATCTCTTAGCAGCACTAAAACTGCCCAAATGCTGTGTGTCAACATATACCTACATTTGGCACCAGCAGGATGACTTATGCTCCCATGCACCGTGGTTGTGTTAAAGTGTTAAACTGCATTTCAAGTGCTCGGACTTTTTTCCATTCATCGATCAAATTGAACGTGACCAAGAAGGCAAAAATCATTACAGCTGTTGTTAAGGTAGTCTAAATGTAGAGCTGGAACTAAAGGACATAAAATTGCTTGAATTCACTTGTAATTATTCTGTAGTTAAAACAGGTCCTTTATACTAAAGGGTGAATAGCAATTTCATAATATCTGTGTGAGCCACCTCAGGCTAATTTTATTTCTGGCTTATGGTGATGGGAATAAGCAGTCAAACCCAACTGCCTTCTCCGCAACACCCTGTATAGACACTCAGTGAAAATACAGGGAAAATACTATCTCCTTGCCCCCTGAGTGAGGAGGCTGTTAGATCAAATGCAGTATTATGATATTAGTCATAAGCTGCCTCTGAGGTCATGGTTTCTTGATACCCTTACTGAACCAGAGGTTCTCTGTGCCTTAGGAGCAGCTTCAGATGTGAGAAGACAGCCCAGAGGCTGGAAGAAGGAGCTTCTGCTGTACTATCTACAGAGAAACAGCAAGTGGACACAACAATAACAGTAATGATCTTGTTGAACAACAAATCACAGAGTAGCTGAGGCTAGAAGGGACACATGGAGGTCATCTGGTCCAGTCCTTCCTGCTAAGCAGGCTGCCCGGGATCACATCCAGGTGGCTTTTGAGAATCTCCAATGATGGAGACTCCACAACCCCTCTGGGAAAACTGTGCCAGTGCTCAGTCGCTGTCATACTAAAAAACCATCAAACTTGGCTTCTATGTACTGGGTCAGATACTTACCTGGAACCATCCTTGCAGCTGATTTAGTCTGCACTCCAATCTTCTGCTCGGTGCTGAGTCCTTTCAAAACCCTGAATGTGCCATTCCCTTCTGTCTTATGGACTGCCCCTGTCTGACAAGATGGATGTTTTCAGAGTGGAAGAAAACGTTCATGCTTTTTTCCCCTCTTTCGACATGTTTTTGAAAAAAATTCCCTAAAAATCATGACCCAAACTCTGGGTGGCACAGTATGGTGCCAAGTGGGGAAATCAGCGCACCTGACATTCCACTTCTGATGACTCCCTGTGGTGCCAGCAGCAATTAAAAAGGGACAACAGCTCATGACTGTGCCTCAGCTCCCATATCATCTTTCCAAGCTCCATGGGGGAGGGGAGCAATCACGGGACTATCACATACATCAAACCTCTGCTTTCATTTCTTGCCCTGTGCCAGCCCTGCTGCTGAAGTGCCGTGTGCTGGGGAGCAGAGCTGTGCTCCGTACACGCCTCCTCTCCCCGTGGCTTCCCAGTGCCCCTCACTGGCTCCCGACAAACAGTCTCCTGAAGGAGCAAGAGAAGGTCTGCTTGCAGCGAGTGTACGGCTATGAGCACGTCTCTCCACCCTGATTAAATGCCTGCTTTTCATTCATGGCTCCTTCCTCTCTGATAAACATCAAAACCAGCCTAATTATGTTTTCCTCTCTGCCCAACTTGTGTTCATTAATCTTATCTACACGTATCTCCACATTATACCATAGAGACTTGAGTCGTATTTTTCAAAGGCTTTTAAGCACCTCATACACGATGATTTCTATCAGCTATGACATGGGCAATTTCTATAAATTCTCATTTTCACCAATCAATGTAAGGAAAGCAAGTAGCCTAGAAAAACATAACACAAATCATCTGAGGAGAAGTGAGGTAGAGAATGGAAAGTCTGATTGTCTGTGGTTTTTCAGATTTCCAAATTAAGTTTCATACTAAACAGAAAAATAACCTTGAAACCAAATGGATTTAAACAGCCTGTATTCCTCTATACCATAAGAAATTGCAAAATAAAACACCTAAAACTAAATTCTTATGAGAAGTGGCATGTTGCATTATTGTAAAAATTCTTTCCCTCTCAGGCAGTGTTTTGCCAAATTAGTACAATTTCACAAAGTCCAGTTTCAAGAAAAACACATTTTCAAGGGAAATTAAGATCCCTATCACAGCACAGCGAGCCTCGCCTGAACTGATTTTTGTATCAGTTGAGCATGTCCATGAATTCTTTTCTGGGTTTCTAATAAAACATGACTTAAGTCCTCCTTCTGGGATTATTTGAAAGTTTCAGCTCCAGTTCTGTGTTTTGGTATAGTCACTGTGCAAATATGGACATATGGGCCCTTCCTTTCCTTCTACAAAATCTTCATCTGTAGAAAAACCCTGAATGAAACTGATGTGAGATATTTTTTAATGGAGCAGCCATCAGGCTAAAGGTGCACATCCATTCCATATGTCTGTAATACCCTAGAAAGCAGAAGAAAACCGTGTGCTGTCATATACTCAGACCTTTTAATGGGGCCTGCTGCTATAGGACACGTTTGGTGTTAAATGGCAATGGTTTTAAACTAAAAGAGGGTAGATTCAGACTGAGATATAAGGAAGAAATTTTTTACAATGAGGGTGGTGAAACACTGGAACAGGTTGTACAGAGAGGTGGTAAATGCACCATCACTGGGAACATTCAAGCTCAGGCTGGACAAGTCTCTGAGCAACCTGATCTAACAGAAGTGTTGGACTAGATGACCTTAAAAAGTCCCCTCCAACCCAAACTGTTCTATGATTCTACATGCTCCAGAGAAACGTGACTGAGAGAGAAACTATAAATCTTCTTTCAAGTGTGGCTGTCAAGATGATGAATATCCTCAGTTACAGAAACGAGGAGGATCACAGGGACAAGCTGCTGCAATGTTCTTTTGCCTGCCAGGAGAGGCTTTCCTGCACTGTTGTTAGTTTATATTTGATGTTATGCTGGAAATCTGCTCCAGGAAGGGAATTAAGCGCTACCAAAGGATATTATATTTAGTAGCATGGGGTACTGAAAAATCCTGCTACCAAGCAGGAAAATAAATAAGTAAATATGTATTATTTGTGAAGTGAGACCTTCATGAACAGGGAAAAGCCAAGAGCATCTAATACTACTAAGGCACTGAATATTGCAGAGATTATCAGTTATCATTAACATTATACTCTATGTCCTTTTAATAAATCTGATTGTCTTCACCTTCTTAGAACAATTTTTAGGTTATTTTCTATCTTTTGAGACAGCTGCATGAATGTTAGCAGACGTCTGTATTCAAAGTGACTCAACCAAAATGGCTGAAATGCTACAAATTATCAGTTACTACAGCTGAGGCTGTTTTCAAATATCTTGTTTTGTTGGAGGTTTTTTCCGTGGCTTTTTGTTTGGTTGGTTTGTTTTTTATCAGGACAGTGGATGGGGTTTTTTAACAATTTTTTAAAATTTTTAATTTTTTTTCTTCTTGTTCCTTTTTTTTTTTAAGTTTTTAGGTCATAAAATCTGGAAAAAAAAATAAAAACAGGCACAGAATTTATAGCTATGTGCATTCTTCAGAGTCAAATTTTGATAATAATTACATAAAATTACATAAACCTGGAACTATAATAGCAATTTCCTGACAATTTGACGCAGTGATGGGCATAAGTCAGGGCGTCTTTCTCCTGAAAACTTACATTTGAAGACTCTATATTCCTGCACATGCCACTGTAATAAACTATGTGCAAAGTTAATCATTTGCTATTAATGGACAGTGTGGTATGTTGCATCCACCACAGAATCACCAGTGCAGAACACTGGGTTGGTAGCAGCCCAAATAAGCAGATACTTTACAAAGAGAGAGGAGAGAGCTTTCTACAGCCCTTAAATTACTTTCTTGAGACAGTTGTCTTGAGGACATACTCTTGAGGCAGCAATTTCTCCTAATGAAATCCTATCTTACAGATTTTCACTCTTCTAGGTCCCTACAGAGTATATTTCTTCGTGCTTGAGTAATCCAAAGAGAAAACTGGCCTTTGTCAGGAAGCCAATAGACAGTTTAATTTAAATGCACCCCAAGCAATACTGCAACCCTGACTTCTGCTCCATCTCAGAGCCATCTGCCCAAGCCTCTGTGTCTGGCAAGCTGTCGTGAGTGTCCAGGCTCTCCACATAATTCCAGGCTGTGGCTGACGTGGTGCCACTGGGGAGAGGAACTTGCATGACCCATGGCTGATTTTGTTCATGGGCAGAAGGTGTGAGCTCACACCTCACACCTCAGTGCTGAGGTTTTAAAAGCTAAATTACGTGTTGAAGTAATATAATTAAACTGCTTCGTGCTGTGAGTCAGGAGATGGAAATAAATCACATGCACACAAGACTCAGAGGATCTTTACCATTCTCAAAATATTGCCACAACACAATGCCAGTAAGTTGGAAAGACTGTGCATGCTATTTAGATTTAGCATTAAATCCAGATTCAGTGCTAGATGTGGCAGAGATGATGGACTTTGGATGCTTTTTATCTCCAGGTTTAACTCGATGCCCCAGATCAAGGGGAGACATTGGGAGGATACCAGCATGATACAGCTGAAGTCCAGGGAAGTTTGCTACCAAGGCAGAGAATTTCCTGATTGGAAAATGAAGTGCCTCAGGTCCCAATTTGTTGCCTTATACAGTGACTTCAGTGCCTGAACTGAAAGTAAGCTGAAAACTGTGTCTCCCATTTTAGGCCTTTACAGAGGATACCGATAATGATGTCGTACCAGAGGTGTAAGTTCAGCAGTGGAAAAGCTGCTCTAACACTCGAGCAAGACCTAATTTAACCTTGAAAATTGCTGGCATAATCAGTCAATCAGTGATTAAAATGTCCTGTGTCAGTGAAAATGCTCTACATGTTCTTCAACCGCTCTTCAGCTGAGCCTTCTGTCTTCAAAGGAGCCTCCTGGTGTGCCCACAGCACTCACAGCACCAGATAAGCACTGGGGGGGAGAAAAAAATGAAAAAAATTGAAGGCAGTAGAGTCATGTGGATCTTGATCTGCAAGGAAAGAAATCCATTGAAACCTCTAGAGTCTAATGAGGACTCAGTGGTTGTTCCTTGTTCATTTGGGGAGTTGCAGTATTTTTCATAATTAACCTTGGACCAGCAAAGGAGGGCAGATTGCCACAAGTGCATATGAGTTTTAAATTGTCTCTTCAGTGGGCAAGTGTAGAGTTACAGAAGTAGGGCTGGGAGCAGGATTTAGCTCACATAGCTCTCCAGGGAGGAAGGAGAAAGGAGTGGGAAAACAGACAAATGGCAGTAAACAAAGCCTCTGGAGGAGGCTGATGTGTGTGGACTGCCACTGCCATTGGCTCAGTAACTCATGCTATGAAACGGAGTGACAGAACACAAATCCAGAGACGGCAACCAGACACACATTATTTTGCTTTATAAAAAAAATGCCACTCGGTCTGTAGATGCATCTCAATGAGAAGTAGGAATGAAAATCTGTCTTAAAATGGCTTGTGACAATGGACAGGATAGTTGGATATTTTATACAAATCTGTCTTTCTTGCTGATGTCTGTAAATACTAGTTCTTAGTTCTTTGAATTCCTATTTATTCTGTTCTGTCATTTTTATCTCTCCATCATTACCAACAAATGTGGAGTTAGCCATCTGGAAAAAAAAAAAAGAGAAAAGCAGCACATTCTAAATTATGTTTCTCTCTCTACTGTCATGTGAGTATTAACCCAGATAAATGAATTTAAGCTGTTCCTGGGCCCATTATCAAACCACTGGAGAATGACAGTAAATTACTCTCTAGCTTTTTTAAAACATTTTGAGATCTGTGTAGTGAGATCATCAAATACTAATTCACCCTTCTGAAGGATAATACCAGTCTTTACAGCACCTGTTCTCAGACTTTTATCTGTGAGTCAGAACTGCAGCTTGCCACAGCTTTTGCAATGATCTACAGGGAGAGGTGTTTGGGGGGAAATGTTTTTTAGCCGTCATGAAATGGGTCATATTTTTTCTGCCAGCTCTTCAGAACTGATATGAATTTCTTTCACTGCCTGCCAAATTTATTTTACTGCTGGCCACACATAGATATTAACTGCAGCTTGCCAGCATGTTTTTGCTCAGATGAAGCATAGCCTTCAATGAGATTCCACAGATACAACTTTGAAAAGTAGTATTTCATTATTTAACCAATAATTCTGGTAGAAAAAATGGAAAGGGTTGCCTCTCATTCAGTTTTAGAAACAGGAACTCTGCACAGCTTCTGAAGGTAAGGGAGTAATGCTGCAGTTATCAGATATAAACATGCAAGAAACCTGCTGACTCGGAAAAACCCATTTTGAGACACTTAGTTTAGATGAGTATTTGGAATGCCTCTTATTTGAATCATGTGTAGATTTTGGGGGTTTTTTTTCAGGTACTTCAGAAAGGTTATTTTTCACTGACAATCTAGTGACGTGTCTAGATTTCCTTATGAACTATCAGCCAGCCTTTCAAAATTGAAAGTGAACATGTTTCCCTACAATGAATAGATTTCTTTCCCTATTTATTTTCCTTTCGTTCCTTTTCTTGGAATATGTCTTTTCCATACATATTTTCATTTTAGATATACATATATAGATAGTATGTGTAATAGAGGGAGATTATATGTTTTTTAATAACACAGAGCACATCCCTTAGTATACACTCCCCCAGTGTAATGCTGCAGTGACTTGGGAATTGTACAAAGTGGCTTATGATTCTAATTTTAGCAAAACCATAAGAACTGAAAAGAAAGTACAAATTGTAAACCTAAGGCATCACATGCCCTTTCCCTTACATCTCATGGCTTTTTTCTACATTTTAAAGGGCCTCCAGGCCTCTGCACGATAAATTTTACATAGGTTCTGACACGAACTCTTCTGTAAGGAGTCATGAGCCTTTTACAGTTCAGTCATTAGAGATCAAAGCAAGGGAAGATGCTGTGAGAGTTTTTCTATGAGCCCTACCTGCCCTGTCTTCATAGATCTTGCCAAAAGAGCGTTCACCATTTAAATTAATGTAGAAATAGATAAATTGCTATAAACTCCTGGTTTTCAACTCTACCAGAAATCAACATCATCTTTTGAAAAATTTGATCCATATCCCCTGACCTTTTTATTTTATGGGGAGAAGGGAAGAGGGACTTTCTCTCCTAAAAGCTTGTGTCTAACTTATACCTTAAATGCTAATTATCTTCTTGTCTTACTGAGATCTACTCTATGTGAGTGTAGAAAATCAGTTAGGCTATTCATTTATGCAATATTCAGTCTTTTGGTAGATGTAGCCACAAGACAAACTGTTTTCAGGCCTTAGTTTTGCAGAAATATGATGATAGCAACCTTTAGTCCCCTGGTCCTGTCAGGGAAAGCAAATGTAAATAAAGAAATCAAAACCCCTCCATAAGTCAAACTCCTAGTAAACTAGTAGAGAATGCTTAGTAAATATAAAACCACACATGTCATTTCAAACACAGCCATATCTAGCATAAAAATGCAGAGTTAAAAAGCAAACCATGAATTAGATTATTCCCTATAACTAAGTTATCAGGTCCTGGGTCCTCTCATAAATCAAGGACTCATATAACAGGGCCATGAGATGTCCTCTACACCCCAAGTCTCTCCTTCAGGCTGTCCTTTCTGTTGAAAGAGATCGCAGGGGTACACCTGCTTGCAGGGGTGCCTTTCCTACCTGCAGTTTGTCTGGTGCATGTCTCTGGCTCCCACAGCTCAGATTTCCTCCAGTGCCCTAGAGGGGCTTTGATCATCCAATTGACAATCGTAACTCTTTCACCTACTCCCATGAACAGGCTAGGACTTCACATCCCAGAAGCTGGATATTATTTTACTGGTATAATCACTAGGTCCAGCTCCAAACTTTACCAAAGTTAGTGAAGGAATCCTATCACTGCAGGGCCTTTGGAGAAGCTTAACATTTGAAGGCAGAAGTTGGCAACAGCCTTAGAATGGATGGGCTTGCTGGTGAGCATGTTTTATAGAGCACTTCTCTTCTCTCCTCCATATAAACAGTGGGCTGAACACACAAATTCATTTTTGCTGCTGGCGAAAGGTCGATAGCTATTTGCTTTCATTTAGTGGAAAGAAAGCATGAAGAAGCACTATGATTTAGCCCTTCTATCTCTGCACTAGATTAATTATAGCTAAAATTATCCAATTCTCAAGCTCATAGGCAGCATTCTTGAAGGAGAAATCATTTCTTTTTCTTGCTGCTTTTTGTATGGAGGTGTGCTAACCAATATTTTTAATATAAGTTGAGGTTTTTTTCCTAACAGCAACTTTTAATAGTGAGAAAACTAGGTGAAGCTGTGCCAATTGAGTACAAGATGAAAACTGAAGACTTTCAAAGGGGAATTATTGAAAATGCAGATAGTTGTGTCTAATATAGTTCTTCAGGTGCTAAGCCTCCAAGATTTTTGGCAACTTCTGAAGATGATGATGATGAATAACACTGATTTTTTTTTTTTTTTAATTGGCTGGGGAAAGTAAGAATGACTCTGTAGGCAATTGGCTGCTGGTGGGATGAGAAGGACATATTCTGCAATTGGATTCCTTGTTGATGCAGAGTTGCTAAGAAACATGATTCATTCCTGGCACTGTGACTTGCTGTCACCACGTAATTCCCATGTCCTGCCTTATTCCTGAGGAAGTAATGAACGTGGTGAGTCTCTCTGTCTGATGACTGTGCAATTACCATATACAAAATGCAGCAGCCAGAGAAATTAAGGCAATTCTGCTACAGGGTGAGATGGGGAAATATGCAGATTGAAACTACCTCAAGGAGGGGAAGGAAATGTAGTTGAGCCTCTGGCATCCCAGACTATTAAGTCAGGACCTGAAAGACTGAGGTGTTGCAGTAGGATCATCATAGTGCCTTCACAGAAACCTTTCAAATACATGCCAGTTTTGACACCAAAGACTAGACAGATGGAAAAGAAGCATCTAGATGTGGATTTGGGGCACCTCACTGCTCTGCACTTCAGAATGTTAATTGCACCGGGATTTCACTGATCTGCAGAAACCTTACAAACCTCTGGAAGGCAAGTGGTCAACAAGCAGGAGAATGAAGTGTTGACTTCTCAACTCACTCTGGGCTTTTAGGCAGTACTACAGTTTCTAAATGCTTTTGTAGATATAGTCCTTTATTTAATAATTTTAATGTATTCTAAATGGGTTTTAAATTCCTATTTGGATAATAGACACATTATTTTAATTGATTTAAGGAAACGACAGCCCCTAATACTAAATGCTATCTGCCACTGTGTGTAATTTTAAGGTCTTCAAATTAGTACCTCATCTCTACCTACCTTAGAAGAGTGGAGAAAAAAATTTCTTTAATTTGTTGATTTTAAAACAAGGTTGCCAAACAAGAAAAATAAATACATGTATTTTTCTAATTAAATGAGTAAGGCAACCTCTACTTCATAAAAAAAAAAAAAAAAAAATCAAAGGAAAATCTCACAGTCAATAATTCTACCCTGGGAGAAAAGAGAGGCAAAAATGAATACGAAATTCTGTTAGTACATGCCCATGTATATGAGTGTGAGAGTAATTACCTCCGGTAATGAAACCAGACAACATTTTCTATTTCTGCACACAGTAGATAGAAAAAATATGCCTCTTATTCAAATAAATTTTCTAAGGCAGTAAATTAGTGCATTCCTAAATAAAGTCTGACTAATATTTCTCTATAATCGATTTTATGTTTTTCTTCCAAAATATTTTTTCTTGCAGATTTCCCTGTACATTGTGTAAATGTGTATATCAGGTTTATTTGTATATTTTCTTATCTAGAATCAGAGGGAAGAGCCACATTCTTGAGCACATCTAAAACAACTATCCAAGCCTGTTGTAAAGGGTACCAATTTTTTGGCCTAGATAAGATGGAAAAATTAAATTGCGTGTGTGAATTTTCCTTTTATGCTATTCTTACAGTTCCCTGCTTCGCATATAGCTGTGGGATGAATCTGAATATAGAGAGGAGAAGATCACAGTGCAGGATATTTTATTACACTGAATGTGTAAGTTGTGTCAGTAAGGAATAGGAACATTGTTTCTGCATGGGGTCTTTTACTGTCTTTCCACTTTGTTTCCTTCCTGCCCAAGGAAAAAAAAAGTGAAAAACCAACAGAAATCTTCTCCTCTGCATTGGTCTGCTTGAAAGAATTTTGGTTTTTGCAGTTCGCGCAGAATATTTCAAAATTATTCTCCCCAGCTAATGGACCTGAAAACTGCTGAGCACTGGCTGCTGTGCATCAAAGCACATGTGCAGGTAAGTTTAAGCATGTATTTAAGTATTTTGCAGGATCAAGGGTAGAGTTATCAGCATTTTGTTGTACAAAGGATAACAAAGTACCCAGTCTGATGAAGGAACATTGAAAATTCAGGTTTGGAACAAATTAAAATAATCTATCCGTATGTCCAGTGCAGGAGTAAAGGGAACAAAAGATCACATTAGATGTCTACATTATTTGAAGTGGCACACTGTATCCACACTGCTAGTAGAAGGAATCCCTGCACAGGCATTATAATGAAATCAGGATGTATCTTTTTCATCTTTTCAGAACTTGTTCGAATACTAGCCAGGACAAGCCAAAGGCAAAAATCTGCCTAAAGCAAACATTTTCTTTGAAGTGTGGAAAACAACAGTTTTCCATGATCCTGGTTATAGAAACAGAATCAACACAAAGTACCAGGAGAGGTGAGAACTTTTATCCCACATAGACAGAAATAGTTACTGAAATATTGGCACACTACAATTTGGCTGCACTCTGTTGCTTTTCCTGCAGGTTTACAGCCTTGTTCTTCCCAGATCCTGCACACACCCTGTTGTTACCCTCACACATAGCTGTCAAGGGAAATCCTTCCAGGATATCTGAGCTGATATGTCCTAATATACTCATGTATATGAATACTGATATATAAATGCTAGCATATTGGTTTAGGTCTCTAATATATCTGCACAATAAAAACAGTCTTTTATGTCATTTGATAAGGTCACATTTTCTGGAGATTCTTGCATCGTTCTTAAAAGAGACTTCCAAAACTTTTTTAAATGTACCAAATTTCATGTTACTAAAATCTATCCTTAGGGATGTTTCAAGGGCATAAATGCTTGCAATTAATGAAAAAAAAATGCATTTTTTTCCTTCATAAATCTTTATAGATTGTGGGTAAATTGGATAATTTCACTTGCAATAAGAGAACGCATCAAGCTGATTTTTTTTGGCTTTCACACCATGGTTTTTCACCAGACAGTGAAAACAGTGAAACAACAGGCAAAAACTAATTTTTCTGAGAGAGAGGTGAATTTCACTTGGCATGTGATCTCACCTTCACACCTAACATATCTAAGTGATTCACATTCTTTAATACATTTATCCTCACAATGAACCTTTGTGACAGGAGACAATCTCTCTGCCTTACGAAACTGTGCTACAGCAGAATTAAAATACTGCTCACATTTAACAGGAGCCTGCTGTGGATTTCCTCATGATATCATCCTAATCACTTGGTGGACTGGGTTTACCCACCCTAATTAAAGCATTCCTTCTGCAAAGAATTTCTCTGGCATCACCGAAAGACAAAATTCCATGGGCAATCACATGCCCAAGAAACAAATTGCTTTTTTATATTTTGCTGAACTTTCACGGCTCCGCTGCATTTGTACAAAGCAACGATTTGCAGACCAAAGATGCTCTGCCTTTCTCTCACAAATGGCAATATCATAGGAGAGGGGGAAATCTGCCTTTATAACATCAACATTTTGTTCTTCCCATGAGAACCATGACCACCAAATACTGATCAAGCAACAGTGTTAGAATAGCGGATAGCATGTAATCCAGCATCAGAGGACAAACATTTTCCCATAAGCTCTAGCTGTGTACATTCCCCTGGAAAGTCACCAGAACAGTCTGTTACAAGCAGATTTTCTATTTTACAGTGACACCTGCAGTGTAAGGAGGAAAGTGCCACTCGCAAGAGCAGTGCTGTTCAGTTGTTTCACATTAAGACATGCTGATTAGCTTTGAGGGCAGGCTGTGATCCAGCATCACACGATGTTAGGCTTGGAGTACATCTTCCCAAAACTACAGGTCCACCACAAGGTCATTTATAGGCTTGATTAAGAGCATGGGCTAATTGCTTGGTGTCACTAAGGAAGCCACGACTTTTCCTCTCCATTCTCTGGAACAGGGGGAACTCACATCTCCTTTTGAAGATTCCAAGTCTTCCTGAAGGATTTCAGCCTTCAGATATTTAATCAGAATCACAGAATGGGTAAGGTTGTAAGGGACCACTGGGGATCATCTAGTCCAACCTTCCTGTTTAAGCAGGGTCCTCTAAGAGCATGTTACTCAGGACTGTGTCCAGACAGTTTTTTGTCTCTCCAGGGAAAGAGAATTTGCAAACTGTCTAGGCAACTTTTTCCAGCACTCAGTCACCCTCACAGTGAAGAAGTTCTTCCTCGTGTTCAAGTGGAACTTCCTGTGTTCCATTTTCTGCCCATTGCCTCTTGTCCTATTGCCTGGCACCATCAAGCAGAGCCTGGCTTCATCCTTTTGGCACCCTCTCTTCAGATACTTATTGATAAGATCCCCTCTCTATTCTCGTAAGAGAAATGCTCCAGTCCCTTAATCAGCTTTGTTGCCTTCCATGTGGACTCCAGGAGCTCCCTGTCTCTCTTGTCCTGAGGTGCCCAGCACTGGACACAGCACTCCAGGTGAGGCCTCACCAGGGCTGAGCAGAATGGCAGGATCTCCTCCCTCAACCTGCTGGCCATGTTCTTCCCAATACACCCCAGGATACCATTGGCCTTCTTGACCACCAGGGCACTGCTGGCTCATGGATGGCTTGTTGTCCACCAGGACCTTCAGACAACTGAAATAGAGAGATAACAATCTGAAGATACTCTGGAGAAAGTAATGCATCAAAACAGATGTTTCAGGCCAGAAAATGCAGTTTACATTGTACAGTTGCCCAAATTTCTCTCAAGAGACAGTCTAGTTTTTTAATCTTAATGTTGTTGCTGTGAGAATTCTTTCCTGTGGAAGATTTTCTTCTACAAGGCAAGTCACAAAACAGTGGAGACGCTTTCATATCATCCAAAGGAGATTTGACCAGGGGGTATGGTCATAGTGGGGATTTGGCAAGATTGGTCATGCTTCCTGGCTTTACTGCCAACCTTTTCATTGTGTTGAGTAGTGCCTTTTCCACTGCTGCTTGCCTGTCCTGTTATCTCCACTGCCTGTTCAGCCTGGAAGCCCTAAAAGTCAGTGATGCCTTGCATGTTTGTACAACACTCAGCATTCTGCAGCCTTCGTCTCCCTCTGTGTTGTGCGATTCTCTACCAAACACAGTGTTCATTGCTTACCTGCAAGACCTTTCTGAGAGTAGTTTGGACAAATGTATACTCCTACAAGGTGTTAAAGGGCCTGGTTTAATAGCACTTTGCAAGAATTTTCCTGGTTTTCCTACATAAGAATGTAGTCATTCTTGTCCAGACTTTGATCAGCTTTCAAAGCTGTACGCTAAGTAGGGCAGCATCTCTGTGTCCTGCAATTAGGTCTGTCTGGTGATTCAAACCACACAATTTCTCTGTGACTCAAAGCATGAACTCTTTTATGTCCCTTAACTTTTTACATTCACCAATCAGCCCAGAAATCCTTCCTACCTTGTGGTCCCGCAGCAATAACTTCCATAGGCTATCCCCACCAGGGACCATTGACACATGTTATCTTTGACTATTCTATTTTAGATTATTATTATCATCATTATCATCATCATCATTATTATTATTATTACTTTCTTTGTAATACTACACATTTATCCAGTTACTCCAGCCACATTTTAATTTCTTCTTTTGCAAGATACAGTTCCCCCATTCCACATAATCTTCTTTCACAGAACACAGGGTTATTTTGATAAATATATCATGAATCAAAATGTATATATGTATTATCCTTGTCTACTGATTTGACTTTCAAGTCAGTGGTGCCATTTCTTACCAGACACTGACGGAACCTGCTTTTCTAGTCTATTCTAGTGAATCAGCACGACTGGGTTTGACTTGGGGAAGGCAGGAATAGCTACACCCAGAGGAGCTATATCATCTTTTTCAGGTCTGAATTCAGCTGAATGTGTATAATCCATCTGCCCTTTGGTTCTGAAATTATAGTGGTTGGAGTACTTGCCTGATCTAATCCTTTAGAATTTAAAATATGCTCTGCTGTTTTCTACAGGTCTCAGATACTACAGAATTAGACTAAAATGTGAAAACCTTGCCACTTAAGCAGTGCTTCACTTATTCCCTGAAATAATTATTTCTGTTCTCCTCTGGAGGCTGAGGTGGGGAGCCAGGCAGGTTGTGAGGACAAGGGACAAGGGGCAAAATAAATCATTCATTCTGATCACATTGCAGAAAGCCCAGAAGGAAAGAAAATACAGTGAAAACTCATTTCTCCCCTGCATGCTGTATGCCCTACGTGCTCAGGACATGGATAAAAAGACAGGAGGAAGTAACTGACTTCTAAGAGCTACGGAGAAACTTAATGACAGTCAGAAACAGATCTTGGGCCAGTGCTAGAGCACATGGGCGTGGTGGGGATGTCAGCACCTCAAGTGCAAGCCTTTGAGACTCTGACCTCACCCCCTGAATAACCAGAAGAAAGTACATTCATTCTGGATCTGAAAAATCATCTTCTTTTTTAAACTGTGGCATGGAAGAGCTCTCTAGATTTGCTGTGAAAGCAAAGTAAAGCTTAGAAAACAGAGCAAAGAAAGCAGAGTAAAGTTTACACAGAGGCCTCCCAAACACGTGCTAATTTGAAAGCACAGAATATGATGCTAATGGATTACTTCTTGTAGCAATAGGCATCTTTATTTCCACTCCTTTTTTTTCGTTTGGTTAGGTTTGGGTTTTTTGTAGCTGGACTACAAACAGTGTGAGATGATGGTCCTGACAACAAACATCCTACTCTGACAGTCACTTGGGAATAGTCACCTCCTGCTGCCTCCCTTTTTCTGGAGCCATACAGCACAGCCCCACAGGTTGGTGGGAACAAAATCTAGAGTGGAGGGCATCAAAACTGAAGACAAGTCAAAAAGGCTGTAGAATTTTCATCTGATGATTTCAAACCCGTGAGAACCTGGGAAATTCCTTAATTTTTTTTACAGTAAATTGGACAGACATAATTTTTTCTAGCAATTCATGGCTCACCTCTCTGATGGTCAGAATCACATAGGGATTAGGATGCCTAAAGGAGTTGTAGAGGCTGAGAGCACAGGGTTACTCTGGTAATGCAAAGGAAAGCCATAGGTAGCCCGTCAGCTTTGGATGGCTCCCAGTCAGAGGAGACAAACGTGAACCAGGACAGGCACATGAGGCAAGACAAAGCTGAGGACATCAGGCTGAGCTGGCGAGTTCAGGAGGTTGAATAAAACCTGAGGTGTTGTTGATCAGTAAAGGAATGAAGGCAATATTTTGCATCAACTAAACATTTTTAAAGATTAAATAACTATTTTCAGTCAATAGCAATATTCACCAACTATATACCCTGTGCCTCTATTTGTAGGTCACAGCTTCCATTTCATGTTAATTAGCGTTAGTGTGCTCCATATTTACCTCACACCACAAGCCATGAAGTCCCTCTCAGCCTGTAGTCACTGGTAGCTGGATATTACAGCAGTTTCCTTTGTGATGCTGTACATGTGACAAAGCGAAAAAAAGAAAAAGGGATGAAGCCCTTCTTTCATCTAGTAACACGTGTCTCTGTCAGCAGTAGCCTGGTATTTGGGTAGGGATGTGCCCTTGTTTCTGTAAATCACGCCTGGATATAAATTGAACCCGTAAAGAAAACACATTCAAACAGTTAAGGCAGCACATTTTAAAGGCATTTAGTATAACTCACACAAATCCCCTCGGTGAAGTGCCTCGGGGCTGTGTTGGGCTGGGAACACCAGACACAGGGGCTGTCAGGAGTGGTTTTGGCCCAGAAGCAGGTCTCGCTGCTTGGCTCCTTCAGCGGCAATCCTCTGCAGCTTTACTAGCCAGCACCGGGGGAGCCAGGAGCTCTTTGGAGAGGCACGGGAAAATGTCCCTCAAATTCCTCTAGATGGCACAGCACCTTGACAAATCTGGGAATGAACATGCTTGGCAGACAGTGAGAGCCATACAGGCTCCTCTCCTTTCCAGACAATGGCTTTTCCTGCTGAATTGTGGTTGGTTGTTCTAATTCCACTGTAAGGATGGACATCCTTCTTAAGGCAAGGTAGGCTTTTGTGCCCAAAGTCCTGCCTTGCCCATCAGCCTCCCAGGCTCGTGGGCTTTGTGCTGTTGTCTCTGGGCACATGCAGAGATAGGGCACATCCCACTGAGGTTATGCCTTGTGTAACACCTGGAAAAGATGAAGACGAAAATTTGGGGTGATGTCTCATCCTTACTCTGCAGCTATGCTCAGGATTCAGCAAAAAGCTGCTATTCAGTCAAACATCTTCCTCTCTAATACAGGCAATTTTTCTCATGAGAAAGCAGATTTCATGAAGCCACTAAGTGGCATTGCTGTCCTGTAAAAGCAGACCTGAGAGAGAGACAGAGAATGGTTCCTATAGATCTACAAGCGCAAGTTGCTGCTTGAGTTACTGGAGCAAAGCAGTCAGACCAAGACATTCAGCTTTCAGTAACCTGACCTCTCCAATGCCAAATTCACTTGCACTGGATTGCTCATCTCTTGAGTCCCTTCTCTTTCTTCTGTAGCTTCTGTCTCATATTTAGGGGTGGATCATGAATTGCTTCAATTTTCACCCTTCTTGTGAGGACAGAAAAGCTGTGGGGTTTTTATAACCTCTGAGCTGAGGATGGATCCTGATGCCAAAATTTCTTGGCTTTATTAGTAATGCTGGCTGGCACATCTGCTGCTCAACCCCAGTGAGCATGCAACTTCCTTTATCTCCTAGAAAATTCTAGGGACTGGTCCTAATTAAACAGTTAGCCATTATATATTTGCCCCCAGCAAACTCCCCTGCCAGGCTCTCTGCCTGCCCAAATACTTTCTTTACAGTTAAAACCACAGTAATCTGGAGGAAGGATCTTTCCATACAGCAAATGGACTAAATTATACCCACACTGATACAGAGCACAGGAGATTTACAGAAGGCTGATCAAATTGAGATATGCACCAAAGGGGAAAGTACATTTCCCTTGACCACACAGCACTCATCAAAAGATAATGAATATGCAAACGACTTTTGACATGCACAGAAAGTTGTGGGCCCCAATTGCACTGGTTGTACTCAAACAGCCTTTTCCTCCCAAAGTCACCTTGGCCACTTTGCTGGTCTGGGAATGTATATAAATACAAATGAGCAGAGCGTTCTTCACCAAGGCCACTGCTGTTCTTTGACATGCAAAATGTTGTAGATCATTTCTAGAACAGCCCACTTGAAGTGCATGGGGGACCTTAACACTGAGTATTTTTAGATGTAATATTTCTCAAGGCACAATAGATCTGGAATCAAAACCAAGCAGAGGTTGTTAATTTGTGATTGAGCTGGCTTCCTTGTGAGTGGCAGCTTGTTAAGGTACAGAGACCCTTGATGTGTGAGCTGAAGTGTGAACCAAGATCATCATGCTGATTGTTTCTAGTTTACACTGTTTACTTAGTTTGCACTAGATGTGCTGCTATACAAGCACAGAGAAAATAAAGAAATTCATGATAGGCAGGAGAAGAGTGACTAACTAAATTCTATCTTCTTTGAGTGGTTGCAGTGTTTGAAGTCTCCCAAGTTTTACTGCACATAGCCCTCCCTCTGAATCAAAATCATACTAGCATTTGTGCTTACAGCTGGTAAGCCAAAACAGAGTCATGCATTTTCCTGTATGGTCTGCTGCTGTCTGGTCGTAGAGAGCCCCATCTGCTACAGCTCTTTTCCTTACACCACATAATGATGGTGTATTAGTAATCAGAAAGCAGCTATGAGCTGTCATTCCAGGCACCACCTGTTTTCAATCATGTATTGGGTGATTTTGTATAAAATGAATAATTTAAATGCTCATCTTCTTGTGCACTGCAGCCACCAAAGTCCTTTCTCTTTGACCTTCTTTCTCAAGGTGGCTAAAAAAAGGAAGATCTTCCAGTACTTAAAAGGGTCTTAAAAAGAGGCGGCAGACAGTGTTAGAACAAGGCAGAACAGTCTTCAACTAAAAGAGGAGAGATTTAGATTAGATGTTAGGAAGAAATTCATTACTGTGAGGGTGGTGAGGCACACGTTGCCCAGAGAAGCTGTGGATGCCCCATCAATGGAAGTGTTCAAGGCCAGGTTGGATGGGCTTTGAGTCTAGCCTGGCCTAGTGGAACATGTCCTGGACATTCTATGATTCCATGATCTCTGCATCATGACTTTCAGCAAAACTGCATCAGCCCTAGTAGCAGCAGAGAGATTTTTGTGGAAAAGCATATGTGTTTGCAAACCTATGCCTAACCATGTCATCCTGCTGTTGTGTATGCTCCCACTCTCTGTACACTATCCCCAGTAATTCTGAGAAGTGAGGAGCAGTGTGACTTCACTTGCAGGATTCGTTTTGCATCCATAATTGCCCAGGTTGCAGGTATAAAATTGGTCCTACGTCTTTGGAAAGCTCAGCCCGCCGCCTCTCCGGGTTATTAAAGGGACGTGGGGGTTTGAAAACAACACTGCTGCCAGAAAGCTTTGCACCTGTTATTGCTGTAAGGAACAGCTCACATCACCCAGGCGGGCCAGCAAACACTGAATCAGCCTGTGTCAGGCTCTGGTGAGTGAACAGATGGTTTTCAAGCCTCATTTGCCCCTACTTGCTGGTCTTCCACCATGCACAGCTCAGAGCCATCGTACAGCTGGGACTAGGTGGTTTTATTCAGAGTGGAGCTAAGCACAGAGACACAGCACTCTGTCTCCCCTCCATCCCCACCCCACAGGCATCAAGAGAGCTCTGTACCTGTCAGGGTTAAGTCATTCATGCCATTTACCTGGCAGGGTAAGTCACTAAGGTGTGTAAAAACAGCAGTAGAAAGGAAAACCAGATGGACAGGCACATGCTGCTTTGACTAGAAAGAAAGTGATGCTAAACTGCTGAAAATACTACTCACTATCAAAGCAGTTGTGACGGGGAGTGTGTATTTTGTGTATTGTCTCATTCTTGCCTGGTCTTTAGCAGTACCATAATAAAATGGATGAATAATTAAAACTGTGTCCCAATACACATTTATAGCTTCAATCCTATGCTAATCCTAGCAGTACAGTCTATTGTACCTGAGAGGAAAGGGGTGAAATAACCCCAACCCTGGCTACAAGCTAAATAAGTGTCTCCTCTGAAAAGGTAATTAACAGCTGGTCTCCATGGAGCCTTTATCACAAAATCAATAGAAGTCAGTTCTGATTTGCCTTGTTCTTCTTTACTTTGTGTTTCTTTCACTGTTTATAAAAATGTTTTATATGTGGGTTTGGCTGTTGGAGTCTCATTGGAAAACTGAGGCTAAGAGGGTTGTGTCAACTGAGTGCATGAAATCAGGTAAGTTCGCTTTGTTCAGAGAGGTTTTGACAAACCTTCCTTTCAGGATTTCGCCCTACCTTCACTTTCCTGAGCTTTCTATGGCAAGTTGCCATTTTTATCTTCCTTATGCCATCACAGAAATCATACCAGAATTCTGACTTTCCATTGATTCTAAAATCAATAATACAACATGAGACTTTCTTTTTTCTTTTAAGACTGCTGTGGCAGCAGCTGTCCAAAACACAAGAAGATTTAGGAATAAGACTAATGTCAAAGTGGAAGATGGAGCTGTTTCTATAGCTGTGCACACAGCCTAGGCACCCTCTAGGATCATCAGGAAAGGCTTTAGAGGCCAGAAGTGGTAGAGTCAGCATGACTTGTAGCTCTCTTTTCACATATCTTCTAAGCAAATAGCACTCTGTCTTAGCTTGCATGAGTCCACAGAGGACTCAGAAATTGTCTGACTTCCCACACCTTTCCAGATCAGCTAATGATCTGGATCTTCTCTCTACACTTTTCTTGGCTCTTCTAATTCTCACTCATCCTGACCTTCAGAACGGTAATAAGAAGGGACTTGAAAGTGGAGTATGTTCCCTTATCTGTTGGCTGCATCCCAAGAGAGCAGAGCTGCCTGGGAACACAGGCTTTATGGGGTACTAGGGTGTTAAGTATTTGTTCTCTAGTGTGCAACCTACACACCATAAAGGTCTTCTTTCTTTCCTGACCTCCTTTCCACCTGTTTTTTTGACCCGTAATAAACTTACTTAGCTACAAACAGGAAAATCAGAATTTAAAGCAAGCCCTGCTGCTCTGACTGTTATTGGCAGGGAACGAAATGGTGTCAATAACAAAGCAGAAGGATATCAGTGGAACTCTTTTTCTCACATGCAGTGTACAGTGCCCTGGATTTTTTTTCCTATGGATTCTCTATTGGTTTTTCCCCTTACTGTTTGTAACAAAATGGGGAAATGAGATTAAAAATTCAATACTGAATGCAAACAGGCCATTTAGGCTATACTTTGTTCAGTAGTGCTCCATGTTTACTTTACCGATATAACCTTTCCAGACATTAGCCCCTTCTGGTATGATAAATAAATATTATCTTTAAAATAGAAGCCTTACATCACTGCATACGTAATAGGTCTGAAAACACGGACACTTTCTAATCACCATAAATAACAAATGGACATTTATAGGTCTCGAGCTGCCTGTCAAGTCGTGAGCTTCATACGCACAGGAAGACGAAGAGTGAGGTGAAGAGTGAGAACATGCTGACCCAAACCCCATCTGTAAAAGCACCATCTCCATGGACTGTGAGGAAATGGAAGTTCTCTAGAAGAACTGTCAGATTTGGGGTTTTTTTTTTTTTTGAAGTTCAGATACTTCTTGATCTTCTGTCTGCAATATAAATAAATAAATTATTTATATATCTATTATAAATTATTTATATATCTATTATAAACTATTTATATATCTATATATATCTATTAAAAATTAAATAAATAAATAAATAAATCACTATTGTTCCAGAAGAAAACACAGAAAGCAAATGCACCTGTTTCTAGATACATTGATAGCTTTTGGAAGAAAAAGGTAGCAGCTAATCCAAACTGGGCATGAATAAGGATTTCTGGGTCAGGGTCCAAGCTGCCACCATATTGGGGAGCATTTGGTAATGGAAGCTGGGACTGAGACTCACCAGGGCAAATGAGTGATCTCCTTTTACCACTTACCCTCGATCCCAGCAGTTTCCATCGCAGCACTGTCAGTCAGGGGGTTTCATTTTAACAAATAGAAAATATCAGCAAATTAAGCCCTGGTCCTTCCAAAGTCAATAAAAATACATCTTTAAATAATTTAGTGCAGCCAAGTTCTCACAATGCAAAAATGAATTTCACTTTCATCTCTGTAAATTATGGAGGATTTTTTATAAGTTCATCTCCAATCATGCGATTCTGCAAGATCTGGAGGTTTTTCTATATTCTTGGAAGATGATTTAGCTCCAATTAATATGCAAATATTATTTTTCTTTCAGCAGTAGAGGCACGATGCTAGAACAGTCACAACCCTCTGTTCTGTACTGCAAATATCTTTGGCTAAGCAGGTGGCTTCTGAAGGTGCTGAGTGTATAGCTGATTCTTCTCAATTTGCTGGCCAAACCAGCAAATGACTATTGAGATGGAATGTTGTCAATAACAAAGCAGATGGAAGAATATTAGCAAGAAATGCAGCCTAACAGAAAAGACTGAGCATAGTGTTCTGCAGATGAAACAGAGAGAGAAAAGTTTTTCTTTATTTATTTATGCTTGCTATGAAAGGGTGGCTACTCCCTATACATTAACTGTGTGAAGTAATAAAATTAATTTTCATATCATGGAAAAGAGGTCTTATTTTCTTTTCTACTGAAATTACTCTCTCCCTACCCTTCTCCTAGTGTAATACTCATTTGTGTTCTGTTTCAAGCCAAGCTCTAAGAAGCAGATGCTCCTTTGGAAGAGACAGGTTCTTTATTCTTCCGATGTAGAGTGTTCTGCAGGAAGAGATTTTGGATTTCCAGTGTGTGACTTCTGGCGTATCCATTAATTCAGCACATCTGTGGTGGATACCTGGGCCAGAATCAGCTCTGCTGTGTAGACCTGAATCTGTTTTGATAGGAAGTTTGGACTTTGATTAATTCCACTCATGGTTTTGGATCCTCTGGCCTTAAACACCAGGCATGAGATGAGATTGAAGGTGGTAAAGGACATGTAGTTGTTATTTTCATAGCAACAGCTAAGTGAATTATAAAAGCAATGTGAAATTAGACGGAATAGCAGAAAAGGCAAAATACATTTTTATCTTTTATTTTTATTGACTCCCTTACAAGATTTTCCAAGGATAACTTTAAAAGCAACCTTTAGTTATTGCTTCTGTACAGGGGCTCCTGTGGGTTCCTAGGGTAGTCCAGTTAAGGCAAAAATTCATTTGGTCAAATAGTTTTGTCTGGCTATGAGACTGTTTTACTTTAAACAAGTTTGGCTGAATGAGTTAAGTCTAATTTTGAAGGAACTATCAATTGTAAATCAGATTTTTAAATGCCAGAACCACATGTAAACTCTCAGTCTAGTTGAAGTTCATTTAGCTGGTTGCTATTTGAAGAGCTACAGAATCAGGGATCATGCAACTGCAGCCTAAGAATCAGTTTGAGGAAGTAATTTCCTGCAGCAAGTAATACAGATAGTCAAAGAAGGCATATTATATTCTTTTCTCTTTTCATCATTCTTTGAACATGGAAATACTAACCATCTCTGTAAGCAATTGAAGAGTTTTTAGCAGAAAAGTCTTTTGCAAAGGTCTTCTTCTCACCAAAATTCACAATTTCATTACCAAATTTTATTAACATGCAATATTTTAAAATTTTGACTAATCTTAGAAAACATCAAAAGATTCCCATTTACACAAATGAAGAAAACTGCTCAAAACCATGGAAAACGTGCAGTTTCCATTAAAAATTTACAGGAAGATTTAAGGAGTAAAAAATCACATCAGCATAGGGAAGAGGGAAATTGCAGCCCGTTCCATGCAGTTACAATTCTGAATGCCAAAACGCTTAGACTGGAAACTAAAAATATTCTCAGGTTAGAAGCTCATTTCAATTTTCTCTCCTAATGCTCTTCTTGACAGTGTAAGTGCATGAAATCATGACAGATTGGGCACTTTAGCAGGTTTTTGAAATGTCTAGGAGATAGCTTTGCCTGGTTCCACCCACTTTAACAGGCACTGGCAATGCCTGAGGCAGCTTCTACAGTTTTGCTTTAGGCTTTTCTCTGCCTCTCTAAACAAATACAGTGGAGCTGCCTTTGCAGGAGAAGATGAAGTACATGAGAAACACAGAGTGTCAGTGTTGGTCAAAAGTTAAGGTGATCTTGAAACCCTTGCATGCTTTGGCAGGAGTAACCAAGCAAAGGGCTGAAGGGCACACTTTGTGGAGGAAGAAAAGACTTGGAATAAGTGCAGGTGTGAGGAGAGGAGAGGAGAGGAGAGGAGAGGAGAGGAGAGGAGAGGAGAGGAGAGGAGAGGAGAGGAGAGGAGAGAGCTTGGGCAGGTAGGGACACCCTGAGATAATCAGCCTGGAAGGGTGAGCAAAGGATGTGGTGCTGTAGAGGAACACCATGGACCAGAAGGAGCTGGGTCATTCCTGGTGCCTGTACAGCTAACGGTTAAAAATATTCCACTGAGCCTTCAAGCAGCAGCAGGAACTTGAACCAGAGCTGCATTCTCTTAAATGAGGATGGCAGGGAGGGGATGAAAGAGTGGAGGTGTTTACATGGCTCTTGAACCAAGCAGACTGTCCAAGTGTGCAGGCTGTCCCTCTGCTGCCTGCTGTGACTCCTCCTCTACATCTCTGTGGGACAGAACCATCCAGCAACATGTCTTCTCTCTTCATGAAGTCATGATTGAATGTATCTTACACTGTGGCTTGAGATATGCTGAAATGCTTGCAGAACATGAAAGTTCTTGGAAGTATTGTGTTGCTGGGCTGGGATGTTACTAAATCAGAATAGGGAATGTTTCAATTTCTGGCATTTTCTTTATCAGTGACTCTCTGCACAATAAAATGAATACCTGCATGTTTTTCTGCTTCTGTTGTCTTCTGGTTCTGTTCTCACTAGTGCATGGCCAGCAGGTCCTGGTAGTTGTCCATTTTGGGTGCATGACAGCTCAGAGGTGAGGATCCACATGTTGTCATTCTTTCTGCTTTGTGGGATGGGAAACAGAACAGAGAGAGAGCTGTGCAACTCAGCTAATTTGGGATGATGTGTGCAGCTGGCTTGAAGCATAGACCTTGCTTTAAAGCTCCAAAGTTATTTCTTGGTGGTGAAGGTAGAGGGAGAAACCTTTGCCAAGATGGCACTGGCAGATCTGTGGGTCCCTCATTATTCTAACAGTAACAGACTGATTCCAGATACTCCAAGTCCTATTGACCTGGTGCCAGTAGAGCAGCAAACTTGAATTCATTCCTCCCAATACATGCTGTGATTTCCTTACTTCCAGACTGTGCAAAGTGAATGACTGATTTTGTCAACCCTGTTGTGGCCATGTGGTCTGCAGTCAGTGCCTCTCTGCTGCCCTTGAGATGACAGCTTTTGCCCAACTTCCAGGACAGAACTCACTCACAAAGAATATCATCCCATTTGTATATGAGTACTTCTATTTCTCAACACAGACTCAGGTGGATTTTGGGGGTTAGATGATATAAAGACTTTTTCCTTAATGTATATATTTCTTGTTGTATACAGCTCCATTTTTCCTGAATTTAATTATAAATAAAGTACTAATTAATTTAAATGTAGTCAAGTCTGTCTGTTCATCTGTGTTAGACTCTGTTGGTAGACAGACTTCTTTTAACAGGTGAAAATGAGAGTCTTGGTTTGTTCAGTCAGATGTGTTCTTTTCATGTAGTCATTGATTTGGGGGAAAAAATGCTAAAGGCATTAGCTTTGTAGCTCTTGTGGCCATTGTGTGTTGTAGGGGGGAAAGGAAACAGGCCCTGCTTGGGGCACAAGGCTTTCTGTTTCTCAGGGTGGGTTCAGGTGGATATTTAGGTGAAAATGTCGTGCTTTCGGTGCTCTGAAGATCGAAAGAGCAGCAGGCGGTGCACACATCCAAACAAAACTGTTTTCTTTGAGAAAATCGGTATCTAGACAGCTTGTTTATGGTCCAAGCTGCTCCTTGTTGTGTCCATGGTTATAGTGTTCCTTTGATGACTGCCAGCTGATGACAGGAGCACTGACAGCTTCTCTGAAGGTCTTCCACTTCTCAAAAGCCTGTAAGCTTAAGGACAATCTGAAGAACGTGGCAGTGTAGAATGCTGTGTTCAGCATTTCGCCTGCAAAATGGAAGACACTTTAAGTCGTGAGGTAAGGACATTGAGCAACATCCGGGGAGCACACCACCGCCATGGTCATCACCATCACTATCATCTTCATCCCCCCCACCATTTACCTTCCTCACTGCACTGTACCTGCATCTGTAATGGGGCAGATGTTATCTATTTGTTCCTTGTTTAGAAAGTGAATTGACATTGAAGTCCATGTGACGTTGCCCTGAACAAGACCAAGGCAGTATGTTTGTTAGACCCTCACCAAAACAGTATTCAAATTAATGGGCACCCTTTAGTTGAATTTCAGGGCACACAGTTGGGTGGTGCATGTAGTGTGAGAAGCATCCTCAGTTATTGCAACTTAAAATCACTGCAGGTAGCTAAAGTCAATTTGGCTGTGCCAGCTTGTGCCAATAAATTCTCTTCTCTGTGTGGAAATACAGGAATAAAATGCCTTGCACATAGAGAGAGCCTGTAAGGGCACACAGGAAACTAATTGCAACTGTGGGAAGACTGTAAATAATTTCAGCAACTCTTCACTGGGAAATAGAAAATAATACCTCCAGCTCATTATTTTCAAACAGTTGCATGCTGGCCTGTGGAAAGATGGGATATTTTTCTTTGAAGTCCTGCATTAGTACTGTTACACCTGCCATATACACTGCAAGTATTAGAGTACATATTTGAGAGAGTTGTTTAAAACTGGTGAACTGAAGGTTTTTCTATAAACTCTAAGATATTTCTCCTCTTATCTGGAGCTAACATATTTTCAAAATTCAAATACTGGTAACTAAATAACTGTTTGACATCCTGCCATCCTTACTGGGGAAAAGTCAAGTCACTTTGCACAGAAACTGTATCTGCAAAGTAATAATGCTCAGAAGAAAATCCAGTCCATATTTCACTCAAGGCAGTATCCATTTTGGGTATTCATGTTGGCTAAGGATCGCCTAACACACCCACTCCACCCAATCAGAGGCTACATCCTTTTGAGACTCTTACCCAGGTAAAACATCTACTGAAGTTATGGCACTTTTCTCTTTTTTTTGAATAGTAATTTCAAAATGGGAATCTGCAGGGCTTTCTAGGACTGGCTCAAAACTCATCCCAGTGACTACTAGGGACATGTGCACAGTGGTGAATAAGAAGTCTGGGATCACAAAGACTGATTTGGGACAGCTGTGGATGTTCGCTATCTGTCAGGGTGTTCTGTGCTTTTGCAAGCATTGAGTCCGTGGAAGAACTGCATCTTCTAACATGGCCTAATTAATCATGCATTCAGTGCGATAAGTTTCTGAACAGCAGTGAGATGAAAAAAGGGCATAAACAAAGCAGTCTAAGACCTGCCTTACAGCTCTTTGCATTAGCAAACCAGAGTAACTTGGGATCAGAGCAGATTCCAGCAGGGAGAGCCACAAGAGCACCAATGACTTCCTCTCTTGTCCATGCAGACTATGCAGGCACAGCTTGGTCCTGATCCCAGTTGCTGGCACACTGGTCTAAGCACACCTCATAAGGACTTCTTTAGCTTCCCAACTCTCACACGTGAGTGGCATCCCACAGTGAGGAGCTGGCAGAGGAAACTGAGGCAGATGGCTTCTCAGACCCTTCCTCATCCAAAGGGCTTGAAGTCCTTGTGCTTCTCTGGAAATCTGTCTGCATTTCCATTCCCCAGCAGGGAACAAAGACGAGCATGTCATCTACAATTTATTCCCCTGTGGCTGTGTCCCATGACTACTAAAGTCTAAGGGCAAAGCCCTTTCTTTTATCCCCCACAAAAGGGAAATATGTGCTGAGGCCTACATCACCAGCGTGTCTTGTTTCCAGCTCACACATTCCCACTCATTTTCCTCCAGCCTTTCCACGGCTTTTCCAGCTTTGTAGAAACACTTCAAAACCTGTCTCGTCTCCATACACCAAGTGCACAGCAATGCCAGGACTGGCCAGGGTTAGCAGCAGGAAATTTCAAATCCTGCACCAGATGGCTGAGAGACTCTAGCAGCTCCTAACAGTGGGGGAGGCAGAGGAGTGACAGCCTTGCATGGCTGTAAGGAAACATTTCTTTGCTCCCCAGCACACTTGTCTCAGCATTTGCAGAGCTGCTAAGCCATATGGTACCCTGTAAGGAGAAACAAGCTGTGGGGAGGGAAGCGGGGAGCACCCCTTCAGATGATGGGCTGGCTTCCTGCAGACAATTTTTACTTCTCTTCATCCCATTGCCTTCCTTGCCTTAATGCTGGCTGTTGTTGAAGCAAGGGCTTGACGAGGAAGGCTTGCTGGTTACGGAAAATGGGGTTTTTGGTTGCTCTTTTAATTTTTTTATGGGCTATTTTGAGGTTGGGGCATGCTTCTGAGTGCTAGGAAAGGGGCTTGCCAAGGACAGTAATTTTTTACCTTCTATTAGAACAGCTGCCAAAAAGGGGTAACTGATTCTACACTCTTTTTGTGCAGCTTTCAAAGCCTTTAAACTGCTCCATCTCCTGCCTGTATTGATGAGACAAACTGCAGCTTGTCACATTGCTTGAAAGTGACCTCAATTGTATTAAAGCAGACCGCGGTATCCTGGAGGAGCTTGATCCCCGCATCACAAAGCCACTGTAAAACATCAACCTTTTGTGTCACCGGGCTGCAGAAATGTAGGAAAGGTGTGTGTGCACTGCAGAATGCAGAGATAACTGAACTAGATTAGATCGTTGCAGGCAATATGTGAGCTGTAGAAGCTCTGTGCTTCTGGCTACATGGTGCCAGGCAGGGTGTGGCACTGACTGGGCTGAGCTGCTTAGT
Organism: Corvus kubaryi; assembly: GCF_017639235.1. NCBI lineage: Eukaryota > Metazoa > Chordata > Aves > Passeriformes > Corvidae > Corvus > Corvus kubaryi. The sequence goes on from NW_024582059.1 coordinate 13,532,254, forward strand.
GCTACTTCTTCAGGGCAACCTGGCTATCTCCCTCCCCTCTCCACTGCAAAGGTGCAGCAGGGATGCACCCTTGGAGACTGCTCCTAACTCCAAATGTTTAAAGGCACATCAGACAAAGAGAAGGGCAATGGAAGTAGAATGTACCCACTTCTGCAGCTGATCTGGCTGCAGCTGGGTGAGGTTGTGCCTCTGTAGCCTGTGCAGAGCTTGAAACAGAAACTCATGATCCCACGTCCTGGCTGGTCACTGTGCTTGACCAGAGAGATGAAGAACATTGGGAATGGCAAAGCATCACAAGAAAGAAATAGTGTCCCTGTAGATTCATAAGCAAATACTGCCATAAAAGTTATTCTTTCCTGCAGCAGAGCCTATGGATCTGACAATGCATGTAACCAGATTTCATTTATGCTTCCAAACTGGCACTTAGAGCAATATGCATGTATTTTTTTTTTATTCGTTGCACAACCCTAATGTGGACTGAGCACAGATGCAGCAGCATTTCAAATAAACAGGCTCTCTGGCCCAAGACAAGTTCTCCACAGTGACCGAAACCTACATAATTCAACTGATATGCTGGGGGAACTGGAGGTGTGTTCAGCTCGAGATGTGCCGAGCTGCGGCAATAGCATTAGCAGCTCCAAGCTGAAAAGGTAAACAAAATGACGAAACAATTTGGGATGAGCATTAATCAAAACCTCAGGGAACCTGGGGCAGGTTCAGAGGAGGATCCATGCTCTGTATGTTATACCCCTTCTGCCAGCCTTGGCGCTGCTCCCACATAGCCATATTGTGACATTACGGATCATCTGACAAGCGGCGGATGTCAGACAAACACCGCCAGGACGAGCACTGTTCCCTCCCCAAAAGATCATGCAATTCATGATTTTCCTTTAAAGCTTGCCACTACATTCCTGTCTCCAGCATGTAAGTGCCTCTTATGCTGAGCCACACCAGCCCAGGACTGATTTTTCACCATTCCAGCCTGCTCGGCTACCAGGATTTCTCAGCCTGCAAAACACAAGTATGCTGACATACCTATTCCCACAGGGAATGCCTTCAGTCCCTGACTGCGTACTGCAAGCAGCATGGGAGCTCAGCCTACTGGCTGAGCAAGCATACTCCTGGCATGAAAATAAAATGTGCTTCTCCCTGGCAGAGTGGCCAGGAAACAACAGAGGCCTGTAGCTCCACAGAAGTTGTAGAAGAGGGCCCCCAAACCTCCCCTGTCCACTCTCCCACAGGTGACAAAAGTCTTACTGGGGTCAAGAATCCTGTTTTCTTTCTTTTCTCTAAATGTGTTGTTCAAAAACCCTATGAAAATTTTGGACAGGCAGTGGTTTCCCTACATATCTAACCAGAAAACCAGTATTTGTCTATCTTGAAATAGCTTTATTTTCTTCACCTTTCAATGGTTTTTTCCAGACAACCAGAGAATTTAAACAGTGTCATTTGTTAGAGGGGATTGAATCAGACCACCTTGCAAACACAGAACAGCTGGAGCAAATAGCACATATTCAAACTGTAAACTGGGTTAGGTTTACATTTGCATTTATAGCTGAAAACTCAACAGTTGTCCCTAAGCCATTCACACACAGAAGAAAAGAAATTCTGTCAAAACCACATTATTTTCTAGGGAACACTTACCAACATTTATTTTAAAAGTAGTCTTTAAAAATGGAAACACCATGAAATCATGAAACACAGGATAAGGGTAGGTAAAACTTATTTGACACTGAAAGTGTAATTATTGTTATTTTTCTCTAGGTATTTATTACATGTTTAAAATAAATTTTTTGCTTCCCCTTAGGTCATTGCAAAAACAAACCAGCAAAATTGGTGCTCCTATTGCAGTAACAAATGCAAACAAATAAAAAGATCTCATCTCATTTTAGTTAGCTAAATGAAGTTTGTGGTTAATTACTTTTCTAGCAATTTTGGAAGTGTTGGTAGAAGGAAGGAAATCATTCAGTAGATGACAGCTGATTAAATTATTATAATGCTTATGGCAGCAAAAAGAGCTTATCCTGTAATAAGTATACCCAAAATATGCTGAGAATCAAAAACACAGCCCAGAACGAGCTTGTTGCTGCTTCTATTAGAAGTTGTGGTTGTGGCACACCAAGGTGAACTCAGGCCTTTTGTAAATGGTCCAGTTCTGTCCTGTTTTGAAAACACAGGCTGAGACATAGAGTCCTCCAGACCTGCCTGGGTGAGCTCATCTGTGAGCAAAGAGATCTCCAGCATGAGCAGGGCAATGACAGGGCATCTTCTTGTTCTCATCAAGGCCCTGAGGGCAATCACAACAGACTCTGGGATTCTCAGGTCAGTTCTGGGGAGAAGGAACCATAGCCATTTTATTCCACTGATACTTTTTATTCCCATCTCCAGCCTACCACCCTCGTGGTCTGCTGTCCTGGGCTATCTTGTGTCAGGATTCCTCTCTCTAACTGGGATCACATCAAGTTATGAACTTAAGCCCAACTCCTTCTGAAGTGTGAAGAACTGATTATTGGGCTCAGTTTGTGTTGTACCACCGAAGGAAACCAATCTCCTTTTGTGCTGAGAGCTAACCGAATGAAAACGTCCTTCTTTTTCCTCCATGTTCTCTTTAAAATTACTTGCTTTTTTTTTTTTTTTTTTTTTTTTTTTTTTTTTTTTTTTTTTTTTTTGAGTGGAGTGGTTATAGTTGCTGGAACATGCAAAGGGTAAGAAAAAACATTTTCAGATTAAAAAATAAGTGTATCAAGTCTTCACTGCCATTTCTTAGTCAGAGAATGAGGTTGGTGCAGCTTAAGCAGTAAGGGGAAGAGACAGAAAAGCACTGAGGGTGCAATGCAGTATTTACAAACTGCTAAGTTTGTGTAGATAATCTCAAGTTCTGTAGGCACCTACACCCTTATTTCATTCTGCACTTTGAGATGCATAGCGTTATTTTGCAACACATTCAAGATGGTAAAAGAAGGACTGAGCCAGAGTCAGGGATTTTCAGTGCCAGAAACACCAAGAACAAGATGGCCTTAAATTTTGCTGCTTGGCCCTAGTCATGCTCATGGTGGAAGCTGTTATTTTGCTTTTTGGCCCTCTGCCTATAAAAACCAAACATGTAATTAATGTTAAAAGGAAAATGAGATCAAACCAAGATCTTTTTCTCTGTGGACCTTTGGGATTGAAAGGTTTTCCTTCTTCTGTTGTAATAGACTCTGGTGCAAAGCCAAAAAAATAACAGGCCACTGATGTGGAGCAAAAGTTAGAGCCTTATACCTAACAAAGTAAAAAAGTTAAAGAAGTAATATGTCCTTTTTTGTATCCCTTATTATGCCTAGAGATGGGAGGCTGGCAACAGGGTGTTCATTCATAAAGACTGGAGCCCCTCTTGCAGATTGCATCTGTGATTGTTTAGCATCCATTGCCTTATTTTCATCTTCAACATCATGCTTTAAGGTATTGCTTGTCAGTGCCAGGGTTATGGACTTCCTGCAGGTGAATGCTAGCAACTGTTATGCATTTCAGCAGTGATTTATTTTCTCTTTAAAGTATGAAAAAGGAACATTGCCTGTTAGCTTTTGGGGGGAAAAAAAAAAGGAAAAAGCTAGATTAGATTAAATCTGACTGGAAACATTCCAGTTTCTTTTAGAACTCGCAATCACATCTTTGTTGTTTCTATTTCATTTGCCCACAGTGATGTAGGACTTCACAAAACATCTTCACATTCTTTGGGCTAAAGGAATTGAAATAAAATAGAAACAACACATGAAATCACCCATTTCATTCCTTTCCCCAGTGCCCCTGAAGACCCATCAGTTGGAATTACATCTGGCCAGACTGTGGATGTCTGGCTCTGCCCCGGCTGCAGCAAAGGAGGGCGAATGGTCAACCAGGGCTGTGAACACCCCATGCAGGGGTGTAGAGGGGTGGGTGACCAAACCTCCCCACCCAGCTGGTCACAGAGTCTCTGGTGGCTGCAGAAGCTGTGCTCTGGCTGTGCTTGAGCCTGCCTCCTCTTCATCTGCAGTGCAGTGAAGCAGGCCTAAAGAGCACCTCTGGCCTGGAGCTGTCCTACAGCTCAGTGTCACTGGCACAGGGTTAGCTGAGAGAGGGCAGTGGGGTGCCTGTGCTAAGAAAGGCTGAAAGGGGTCAGAACAACAATCCAGGTACCTCATGATTTGCATAACCAGCTTTTCTGACATTCTCTCTACCCATGTTTGGTATCTAGAAAACCCTATCATGGACCGACAGCCTGGGTAGGGCATAATTTTACTCATTTGGTTAAGCAGTTGTCTTGCTATGAGACTGCTTAGTTTTAAACTAGTTTGGCTGGAAAGAATTAAGTCTAATTTTGAAGGAACTATCAATTGTAAATCAGATTTAAAATGCCACAACCACATGCAAACTCTCAATCTGGTTTAAGTTCATTTAGCTGGTTCCTATTTATACAGCTATGGCATCAAAGACTGTGGAACCACAGCCACAGGAATCAATTTGAGGAAAAATTAAAACAGAAAAACCCAAACAAATTTAGGCCTTTTTCTCAAAACTGCCTTTTAAGGTATTTAGGTAAAAGGCAAATTGCCAATCAAGAGCCAGTTCTGAAATCAGGCAGCCAAGCCCTCAGCACTGATATGTTGCTAACTGCAGAGGTAAAGCATGTAGAGACATTTTGTTTTCCAAGTCAAAGTTCATGTGCTCCTCACTAAATTTTCTACAGCAAGTAATACAGATAGTCAAAGAAGGCATATTATATTCTTTACTCTTTTCATCATTCTTTGAACATGGAAATACTAACCATCTGTGTAAGCAACTGAAGAGTTTTTAGTAGAAAAGTCTTTTGCAAAGGTCTTCTTCTCACCAAAATTCACAATTTCATTACCAAATTTTATTAACATGCAATATTTTAAAATTTTGACTAATCTTAGAAAACATCAAAAGATTCCCATTTACACAAATGAAGAAAACTGCTCAAAACCATGGAAAACGTGCAGTTTCCATTAAAAATTTACAGGAAGATTTAAGGAGTAAAAAATCACATCAGCACAGGGAAGAGGGAAATTGCAGCCTGTTCCATGCAGTTACAATTCTGAATGCCAAAACGCTTAGACTGGAAACTAAAAATATTCTCAGGTTAGAAGCTCATTTCAATTTTCTCTCCTAATGCTCTTCTTGACAGTGTAAGTGCATGAAATCATGACAGATTGGGCACTTTAGCAGGTTTTTGAAATGTCTAGGAGATAGCTTTGCCTGGTTCCACCCATTTAACAGGCACTGGCAATGCCTGAGGCAGCTTCTACAGTTTTGCTTTAGGCTTTTCTCTGCCTCTCTAAACAAATACAGTGGAGCTGCCTTTGCAGGAGAAGATGAAGTACATGAGAAACACAGAGTGTCAGTGTTGGTCAAAAGTTAAGGTGATCTTGAAACCCTTGCATGCTTTGGCAGGAGTAACCAAGCAAAGGGCTGAAGGGCACACTTTGTGGAGGAAGAAAAGACTTGGAATAAGTGCAGGTGTGAGGAGAGGAGAGGAGAGGAGAGGAGAGGAGAGGAGAGGAGAGGAGAGGAGAGGAGAGGAGAGGAGAGGAGAGAGCTTGGGCAGGTAGGGACACCCTGAGATAATCAGCCTGGAAGGG